>NC_073701.1:300000-541418 GCF_023634085.1 Falco cherrug
TTCTCTGTGTTCTCTACCTTTTAAATCCCTGTGCTAAGCTACTATATGGTATTTGAAGCATCTGTAGTAGCAGACCAACATTGTAGAGCAAGAAACCAATGTGTGCATCTTCCCTCTTCTGTCAGGCTCTTTGTCAAGTGCTCTGTGGTTACTGCAATGTTATTTTGTGAGTCCACAGGAAAAAGAACTGGGAAAAGTGTATCCATACCAAAGGAAAGAGGCATGCCTGGGAGCAGAGCAGGAAAAGAGGGTTCTTTGGGCATCAGCCCCACTCCAAGAGATGATGGGGCATGAGGAACAACACGAAGACCTACCTGTCCTTCTGCTGCTTATGCTGCTGCATCTCCTGAGATAGCTTGCCCCCCCCCCCCCCCCCCCCCCGGCCCTTAAGTAATCCTCTTCTCTTGTTGGGGACCCTGTGTCTCGAGCAAGAAAGGAGGGAACGAATAGAGAGTATTGGAACACTGAGGTGCAAGTAATAGTTTGTCTGAGAGGAAGAAGCTGAGGCAGATGAGGGAAATTGCTTCTTCACACCGTACTGAACATAGGAATGAAGGAATATGGGGATGTGCCCAGCAAGCATTTTCAGCTGAGTATCATCATGGCAGAACAGCAAAGAAAAAGGAGGCGTTCCTGTTGAAGCCGCTGTGAATCACACAGCAGGGACATCACTCAGCATTTCCGAGCCCTGTCAGGTCAGAAAAAGAGAAAACTCACCAGTCATTAGAAATAATTTACGTTTTAGCAGTATGGTTAGCTCAAACTTGTAAATACAGACACAACTCCCTGCAAAAAAAGTTTAAGTTGGACTATTTAGAAAGGTGAACTGAATAAGTCTAATTTAATAGTAAATTAAGAGTAGTAATAATCTCATTAACCATATGCAATAGGTAATCATGATTAGGCACTGTCCTTTCCATAACCTGGCTCTGTCTCTGTGTACAAAGGTGCTGTTGAATTGAGGCTGTCAAATGGAACTGGCCCCTGCTCTGGGAGAGTGGAAGTAAAATATGAGGAGCAGTGGGGAACTGTGTGTGATGGTGACTGGACCATAGATGATGCTGAGGTTGTTTGTAAGCAGTTACGATGTGGATCTGCTGTTCAGGCCCTTGAACAATCTCCTTTTGGAGAAGGATCTGGACCGACGTGGCTGTATCGGGTTGATTGCCGTGGTGATGAACCCAATCTCTGGAACTGTTCACATACAGGATGGGGTGCTTTTACCTGCCCTCATTACTATGATACTGGAGTGATCTGCTCAGGTAAGAAGTCATCCAACCTTGTATAATGGAAAATGTTACAGGGCTGAGATTAAACTTTGTCCTAGCTGGATAAAACCAGGTACTGCGTAGAGGTAATGCTTTCTCCATGGCCTCCGCTCCGCCAAAGCACGTTGCATCAGCATTATGTCTTCTACTGACTGTCAAGTGTATGGCTCCTTTGCTGGGGCACAGCAATGACATAGAAAGGAAGCAGACATAGTAAATGACATAGAACAGGACAAGAAACACTTGGTTTCTATCACAGCTATCCCAGGCAGCAGGTAAGCAGTACTAAACTTGTCTTTGACCAAGAATAGGAGTTAAAAAAGCAGATGTAGGTGGAGAAGCAAGAAAACGCTATGTTGTGCCATACAGCTACTCTTCTCCAGCTCTTTGTGTAAGCTAAGACAAGACAATCTACAAAGGCAAAAAACTCCAATGTCTGTGTGGCTGCCTTCCTCTGCAAAATGTGCTTGGTTTTGCTCTTTGGATAAAGGACCATCGCAGGAGGTGTTTCCTTCCCAGCTTCAGGACTTCACATTTGTCCTTTTTGATTTTCATAAGGTTCCTGTCAAGCCCATTAATCCAGCCTGTCTAGGTCCCTCCGAACGGCAGTTCTGCCCTTGGGGTTATCTCTCCAACCCCCTAAACGGATAAGAGTGCACTCCCACCTCCTCCAGGCTCTTGGAAAAGGTTCTGAACAGAGCAGTTCCCAGGAAGGGCCCAACAAGTGGCATTCCCGTGCTGCCAGCCCCGGGGAGAGTGCCACCCACTGATGGCTCCTCTCTGAGCCTGATCCTCTGGTTAGCTTTCCAGCCGAGTAGTTGTCCAACCACCCAGACTGTAACATCCTAGTCTGGATACAAGGCTATTGTTCAAGAGAGTGTCAAAGGCCTTGCTAAATGTGAAGTAAATGGCATGCACTGGTCTCCCCCCATCCACAAATCCAGTCACTTAAATTTATCAGAGAAAGTAATGTCACACAGGCATGATCTACCCTGGGTAAATCTGTGCTGCCTCTTCCCACTCACCTTCCTGTGCCCAGAAATGTGTTCCAGGAGGATTCACTCCATGCTTTTCCCAGGTACCAAGGGAGGCTGACCAGCCTGTAGATCACCAGGCTGTCTTTTTAGCTTTTTCCGAGGATGGGTGCAACTTCCTGTCTTCTTTCTGGGACACTTTGGTTTCCTATTCATTTGAACAATGGAGTCTCAAGGACACACACTAGGAAATGGCTATTTATTTATCTGTTTATCTGGGGATTGCTGCTCCCCAAGCATTTGGCAAATGTTCAAAACTTCCCTTCTTCTGTAGTTTCCCAAGGATTTAGTATTTTCACATACTAAGAAATCAGCATTCCTGCACACAATTTTCTCTTGTTAGTGGCATACAGGAATTGCCACAATGGTTATTTAAAAGCGTCAGTGGTCCTCACAGAGGTGAGGTGTCTTGCTCACAGCGGTGATTTGTCTTGCCCACAAAGTTATGGGAGTTTCTAAATCAGGTCAGTACAACCAGCCCTTGATGATGGATTTCTCGGAATTTTTTTCCCAGGTTTCTCTGAGCTGCGTCTGACTGGAGGGGACACTGCCTGCTCAGGACAGCTGAAAGTAAAGCAAGAAGAAACCTGGGCTACGGTCTGCTTTTCACATGTGGATTTCAAAGCTGCCTCTGCTGTATGTAACGAGTTAGCGTGCGGCCACGCTGTGGGTATCTCGAGAGGAACTCACTTTGGAGACAGAAGTGAAGTGACCTGGCAAGAAGAGTTTCACTGTGTGGGGAATGAGACTCACCTGGCACACTGTCCAAGGGCGCCGCACCGCAGCGAGGCCTGCTCGCATGGTGCCACTGTGGCGTGTTCAGGTGAGACTTCGGACTGAGAGGCATCATTCATAGGTGACATTCCTATGTCGTCTTCCTGTTGACCCACAGTTCAGACCCGCCTCAGGGCTCCGGGGTGCTTCCCCTGTCGTGCCTCAAGCCACCCAGGGAAGGCCAGGGCACAGTCGAGAGCAGCCCAGCCTTTTCTCGGTTGCTCTGCCGAGAGCCCGCGCCTCACACAGGCCTTACTGTCACTTCACTTCTGCACCAGGGGTGCTGATCTCAAAAAGGCTGTGACTTATTTTATGCTACCAGAGGTGTGCACTCTATAGTGCTGAGAATTCCTTCCAGGTCTTTCTCATGCACATAAAAGGGGAGATGGCCAGAGCAGACAAGCAGGAACATGGAGAAACGGAATTATTTTCTGTGCTGCCAGTGTGTGTGTTAATCCCTGGCATTTCAGTTAATCATGAAACTGGGAGAGGTGCCATATCTCCAAAAGGTTAAAGGAGGCACAAGTTACAAATCTATTAAAAAAAAAAAGTTGTCAGAGGCCTGGATGTCTTTAGATGTGACTGTCAGATAACATTATTTAAGAACTCCATATGGTCTATGGCTGCTCTAAATACAGCTAACTTACTGCCAGCCACTACCAAAATGGTGAGTAGACCTAGCAAACACAACTTTTTTCCAAGGGCACAAATCAAAGTGAGTAAACTGAGCATGGGGCAGAGCTGCTACAACATGCTGCCACCAGACATGCCTGGGAAGGACCAGTTCAGCCGCCCCCCAGCTGAGCAGCGGCAGTCTGTCCAAGGCTGCTGTGGGCACTTCCCTACAGCCATGGTGACCTGCAGCCCCAAACACCGAGCTGTGCCCACCAAGCTGTGCTGAGCTGTGCCAGCCAAGTTGTGCCAGATGAGCTGTGCCCGCTGAGTGGCCCCGTTAGCTGAGGTATCAGTAGCTGGCAAGTCTTGATTCCTGCCTCCGCTTGCAAGAGTCACAGCTTGGAGCAGAAATACAGGTCTTGTTGGGGAGTACGCTGCAGGGACCAGGGAAGTGCAAGTGACAGCGTGGGAAGGCAGCGGGGCTGCACAGGGCCAGCAGCAGGGTACCACAGTCCTACCCATGCTGCACTTAAATTACCGTGAATTTGCCTGTGGGCATGGCCCATTGTGTTCAGAGTTTTGTGCTGTGGCATGGATGAAAGCTGAGAATTGCACACAGCAGCTGCTGCTTACTAGGTAGTGTGAGATGACCAGCTACTAGGAGAGAGAGAGTGTTACTGGGAGCTCCTGCTGTGAGTTTCTCACATGCTCCAAATGCAAGGTGTGATGTTGGAACTGCCTCTGCGAGAAAAAAATGTTGCAAGGTAGCAGCAGTATTGTGGGAGGAGGAGACAGCAGAGCAGAGGAGGAGAGGCTGAACTTAAAGAGTCAAGACACTTTTAGTCATGTAGTGCAGGCTACAGCATGGACAATAAAGACTTATTTTCAGAGCTGGCTCATGAACATCCTGGTCTAACATGCTTCCCAGTAACTTCAGACATAGCAACTGCTAGTTCCTTGCAGCTGCATCCCTCTTACAAATTTCAGTGCAACAGCATGCACACACACAAAAGTAACTGCTAAGTTCCTGTATTCTTCCTGCAGGCTATGGTGGGTACAGGCTGGCAAATGGCAGTACCACATGTTCAGGGAGAGTAGAGCTACTTCATGGAGGCATGTGGGGAACCCTGTGTGACTACCTGTGGGATTTCCCAGCTGCCAATGCCCTCTGCCAGCAGCTGGACTGTGGAGTTGCTGTGCTGATACCAAGTGGACGGTCCTTTGGGCAAGGAAATGCATCTGTCTGGAACGGCACATTCAGCTGCAAGAAGAATGGCTCCCACCCGAGAGACTGCCCTGTGAGTGTGCTGGGTCACGATGAGTGCCCTGCCGGGAGAGAGGCTCGTGTGGTATGTTCAGGTGAGCAGTGGAAAGGTCTAAGAGCAGAAAAGAAAAATCTCTTTGAGGAAAAATACTGACCCAGACTCCAGAGGGTGTTTGTGGAGCCAGGCTCTGTCTTTTGTCCACTGCTACAGGCATTTCCAGGAGTTGAGCTGCACTTTCACTCATGCCACAAGGCTGCTCTCTGTGAAATGCTCCTGGTGTCAGGGGACAGCAAGAACAGGGCTGCTCCGCCAGGTAGGATGAGTTGGGGGCAGAGGGTGAGAACAACACAGGCAGCATCCTTATGCACCGAGGCACAGTCCACACCACCCGCACAGGGGAAGGTGCTGATGGCAAGGTCTATGGTCAGTTCCAGACAAGGCAAAGTAATGAATCAGATGTAGGGCCCAGCTGGAGAGGGTTGGCAGGATTAGCGAGAGATGGGACTGGAGACAGTTAAACCAGTCACATCGTTGAGGCAAGGACTGAAGGTCTGGTCCAGTTTCAGAGCCTTGGACCAGCAACCTGGGGGTGCACAGCTGGACACCCCAGCTGAGGCTGGTCAGAACAATCAAGGTCTAATGGCTCAGCCAGAGCCCTGAAACCTGGTGCCCTGAGTTTAAAAATTGCAAAGGGGACCAGATCCTGATTTCTAGTCGTTCTTCTCAGTAAAATAGGATGGGCTGAATTCTAGGTATGAGTATGGAAGTTGCAGTGGTCCAGTGGAGTAATTTTTGCTACTGAATGCTAAGGAGAACTCATTCCCTTTTCCCAGTCCCTTTCAGGTCATGCCCATGAGCAGTTACCGGTGCGACACCTCAGTGCTCACCTTCTTTTGTGTGCAGGGTGCCCGGGGGGCAGGTTGGTGAATGGCACCACGTGCTCTGGCAGGGTGGAGATCCGCCATGGAGACACATGGGGAGGGCTCTGCCGCTCCCACTGGAATTTGCAAGCTGCCAACGTCCTCTGCTATCAGCTGAACTGTGGCTATGCGAAGTCAATCCAGACAGGAGACCGTTTTGTGGAGGAGAGTGGGCCTATATGGAGAGATGCTTTTCACTGCGAAGGGACAGAGTCCTGCCTGTGGGACTGTGCTCAAGTGACTTTGGGCAATCCAGCCTGCTCAGCCAGAGAAGCAGCCACTGTTGTTTGCTCAGGTAAGTCAGGAGCAGCCATTTAGGCAGTGCAACTTCAGACCAGAGCACGGCTGGTGATCTCGTCCTGCCAAGCAAGTCTGGTATGTCAGCCTATCTTTAATGGCCTTTCCTTTCCCCCCTGCCTCCAACCTTTACTTCAGCACAGAAACTTCATGTAGTAGAAGGCTTCACATTATTTAGATGTGCCTGACTCCTGACAGGATCTAGTCTTTGAGCTAGGGAAGCCTTTCTCGCTTCCCATTACAGACCCTTGTGTGCATGCAAGCAAATAAATCCTTAACAGATGCAGTCTCCTTAACCAGTGGTGAGAATTATTCTTTTACCAACATAGAGATTTGTCTTTCCCATCTTTCCTGCGTGTTATTTCTACTGCAGTAAGAGTGGCAGATGTTATTCAATACATTTTCCAATTCTCTTGAGCCCAGGTCTTGATGAATCGCTCAGACTCTCAGGTGGTAACAGCCGTTGTGATGGGCGTGTTGAGATCTCACTCCATGGCACGTGGAGCAGAGTCCTGGATGATGACTGGGGCATTAAAGACGCCCATGTGGTCTGCAGGCAGCTCCAGTGTGGAATTGCCAAGAAAGCCTATTACCTCCCAAGGTCTGAGCGAGGCGTGGGTCATGTTGGCTTGAGAAATGTCCAGTGTGCTGGAACCGAGACTCAGCTGATGCTGTGTAAGACCTCCCTTTTCCAGGCAGAGCCAGCGGGAGTTGCTGAAGATGTTGGTGTGATTTGCTCAGGTGAGTTACTGTGCAAAAGGTACACGGTGCTTCCCAGGGCTGCCTCTAGCCCACCATGATGTGGCCTCACCCGGTGTTAAACAGGCATGGGGCTGAGCTTGCAAAATCCACCTGCTTCTGTACTCTAGGGGACAATGATAGTTAAGGAAGCAAATGTAATTTACATAGTGTTTCCTTCATTTGGATTTGTTAGAGGATTTATCCCACACAATCAAAAAAAAAAAAAAAATAGAATACAGAAGCCATAAGAACACTAATTTGGCCACGACTGCCACACATTCTGGCTGTCGCTTAGGAATTAAATAGGTGACATTTTGTGACATTTCTGTATGTATAGATAGCTGCAGTCTTTCCAAGGTAAATTAGAACTGTTTCTACTCTTATCTTGTAATCCATCTGTAACAGAAACTGTCTCTGTCTCTGCCAAACTAAATGAGTTTAGATAGAAAACAGCTTCTCCGGCTTTCTAAGATAAGGTGATCTTTGCATATACTCGCTATGACTAGACACTCCTTTTCTGCAACATCTCACAGGAACTGTTCAAACATTTACTTGATGCAGGAGTAGGCCTTCCCTTTTGTGTGGTTTTAGCATCACAGGCATTCTATCCAAGAAACCATAACACAAGAATATAACACTGGAATATAACAAGAACGTGATGCCTTAACAGTGCTTTAAACGTGCATCCATTGCACTGGCCTGTGCATCACTGTTACGTTGCGTGCTGACAGCTGGGTTTTCTCCCTGCAGGTAGCAGACGGATCAGGTTGGTGAATGGAACAAAGCGGTGTGCTGGGAGAGTAGAGCTTTATCATGATGGCATCTGGGGCACCATCTGTGACGATAACTGGGATCTAGCAGATGCTAATGTTGTTTGCAAACAGCTGGGATGTGGACATGCCATCAAGGCATTTGTATCTGCTCATTATGGTGAAGGCTCAGGACAGATCTGGCTGGATGATGTGAACTGCACTGGGGCTGAATCCGATCTCTGGGCATGTCCCTCTAGGGCATGGGGTGAGCACAACTGCCAACACAAAGAGGATGCTGGAGTCCTGTGCTCAGGTATGTTTGGAAAAGCCTTTTCTGAGTCTGTGGGTTGAAAGGGAAGGGTTACATGAAGGAGAAGCAGAGAATAGAGGAGAGTTGCTTGGACAGCCTCTTGCTTTCTAGGCTACAAGCATAGCTGGTCAGCCCATCCCCTTGGTCCCACCAAGATGCAAAGGGTCTACAGAAGTCCTTATTTTGCATTAACACACACATGCATATGTGTGTGTGGTGGAGTGGGATAACTGGGTGGTAAATTTGAGGGTTTTGGTAAAGATTTCCACAGCAAAGGGCTGTGTGTGTTCCTCGTGTGGGAAAGGCCATCAACTGCCATGTCCCCATTACAGTCAGTTATGACTGGCTCTGACACCAACAGAAATAAACCTTTGGGCCCCACAGCAATCACCGATCAGAGGAGCATATGGTGGCTCTGCCTATGCATATTTAAGACAGAGTGGCAGCTGCAAGAAAGCAGAAATGAAGGAGAAGTGGAAAAAGACACTGCTGGGGACATGGATGAAGACATGGTTTCTGTGCCAGAGGAGGTATGCTGTCCCTGTGGTAAGCCACACTGGAACAGATAAACTCCTGAGGGCACTGCAGCCTGTGGAGCACCCACAGTGGAGAAAATACAATCCCTGAAGGGATTGCAGGCTGTGGAGCATGCATGCATGCTGGAGTAGAGGAAAATGAATAAGAAGCCAGGAGCAGAAAAAAACACAACCTCCTGCACTGCCACCCTCACTGAAGGAATTGGGAGGGAAAATAAAGGAAGTTAGGACCAATGGAGTGGATCAAAGGAGTTTCCCTAATGTTTAATTGTTAATGTTTTCTTTTTTCCTTGTTACCCAAAGTAATAGTTAAGATTATATTAAGTGCAAAAAAAAAAAAAAAAAAAAAAGTTCTTTTTCCCAAGTGGAAACTGTTTTGCCCATGATAGCAGACAGTAAATGTAGGAGACACTCCAGCAACACTAGTACCTGGCATGCCCTGGGACTGGAATAATTGCTGCTTGTGGGAGCACCTACAGCTCATATTGGCTGACCTGGAAGTGGACCCTGACACCTTGGAAGGGGAAACTGGGGGCTTATGATGAATTAAAAAACCGAGTCCTTTCAGCAGCCCTAGTTACAGTAATTACAGAGTCCTACGGAAAAGGGTATGCTGCTCTGCAGACTATGACCATTCGATGGGTCTTTGAGCATAAATGGAGAAACTTGCAGTCACTGCTCCAGGGAGAGGCCTCTGCAGTGGCTGTGGCATTGCTGGGACACCAGAGCAGAAGAGATAGAGCTGAAAGCTTCAGACAGCAGGGCTTTGGGGAGTTCAGGTCATAAGCCACTTGTAAAGATCATACTGCACAACGTAGGAGGGCTTTGGGACCAGTTTATGGAGAGGTATGTTGAACAGTGCCTAATTGTGCTGATTCTACAAACAAAATACCCCTCTGAAAGGACTGGGAAGGAGCGAATAATCAACTGCAGTTTCCTGGACTGCTGGAGTGTGGTCACAGGCAAAGGGAGAGAGATCCTGAAATGCTTGTGATCATTAATGTTAGAGCTTGGGTTCTCCACTGGCTAGGCACAGCTACTTGTGCCCCTCTGGTACCACCTGGGGGGATGCCCTGCTGATCAAGTCAAGGAGTGACTTATGTATACCATTCTGGAGTGAGGATGCCAGAAGAAGAGTGCAAGCTTAGCAGCGCAGACTAGGATAATACTGAGGAACCAGCAGCATGGCCAGCCTCAGGAAAATGAGAATGGGAGTGCTGTGTGTGCCCCTCCTACACACTGAGACTTAAGGATGGATCTGAAAGAAAAGGGAGACAATATGAGAGACTGGAAGGAAAAGCCCTCTAGGTCCATAGACCTAGAATTTTGAGCACAGGAGAGAGGTGAGAGCTTATTTAAACCACTCCCTTTTGCTACCCCCACTTTTGGACCACTTTGTGCTCTGCAGCTGATCTGAACTTACTGCACTGAGGGGTGGTGTCCCCTGGCCTGGCAGTGGATGAAGTTAACCAAAGTTATTAGGCTGGCCAGACAAGGTGGCCAGGCACCCTTGCCTCAACAACACTGTGCACTGGGTCAATACTGAACTATAGCAGCACTCGGGGCATCTTACTATCCCCTCTGTGTAGCAGTGACAAATAAACTGTCCTTGGAGTAACTGGAGGAGAAACATGCCCAGCTCTGGAGGAAGGGAATCTGAGCTTGAACAGGCGGGTTTGGCACACCCTATTTGCTGCCACTGGCTCTACTACCCCTGTCACCCTTGACACTGACTTTCTTGACCACCAGAGATGGATGGATGGGACAGAAAGGCTTCAGGGTTTTTGGAATAGGCACTGTGGCTTGCACAGGTGAGAACAAGCTATGGGACTCCCCAGGACTCTCTAATCATCCAAACATTGCTGAATTTGCTTAAATAGATCCCGGTGTCAGTCCTTTGCCAATCCAAGCGATTTGCTGAAAGCACTATCAACCTGACCATGGGGCTGCCAATAAAATCCCCTAAATAATTGTTTCCGTGGGAAAGCAAGCGGTGGTCTTAAACACACACCATACAACAGTGCTGTTTGACCTGTGTGGAGTCTGCTGGAGGATGATGGTTTACAATAGACTTCAGAACTCTGAATGAAGTCACACACCCTTTAGCTGCAGCTGCTACAGTTCCAGACCCATTGCAGCTCTTGTATGAGCTAGAAGCTAAAGAATGTACCAGGTATGCCATAACTCATATTGCAAATACTTTTTTTTCTCTTTTCTCTCAATCCCACTGGTCGAAGATGCAAGACCTCAGTTTGCCTTCACCTGGAGTGGTGTGCAGCACATCTGGAACCAGCTGTCCCAAGCGTGGAAACACAGCCCTTGCTATTTGCTATAGCATCATCCACCAGATTTTAAAGCAATAGCATTCCAAAGAACTTTCCTCTAACTTGATGATGTATTGATTGGAGGAACAACTCCAGAAGTACTAAGTACAGGGCTCTAGGTAACCATACCTTTCTCAGTGCTGCGTTTGCCATCAAGCACTCCCAAGTAAAAAGGGCCCCTCAAGATATACGTGTTTTAGGCACACAAAATGGATGCAGATACATGCCAGCTGACCAGATTGCTTGGATAAGCACCATGGACCTCCACACAACAAACAAGAACCTGAGCTTTCTTGGGCACTGCTGAATTTTGATGTATGCATATCTCTGGTGATAGCCAATGGACTAAACCCACGTAACAAATGACCTGAAATTAAGCCTCATTTTGGGTGGGAAGAGGAACACCAGCAATCTTTGGAGCTAATCAGCAGAAGGTAGTCCATGCCCTGGCCTTAGGACCAATATAGGTAGGTAGCAATGTAAAAACTTTGTTATATACACACACAGGAAAGAAAAACATGATATGGAGTCTGTGGTACTATGAGCATCTCAAGAGATGAGAGACACTGTTGGCACTCTGGTGTCAGAGCCACAAAAGAGCAGAAAATGTCGACTGCCCTATAAAGCAAGAAGCCCTCGCTGCATATGCAGAGGGTGTCTGGGTGCCACTGAAGTGGGCGCAGAGCAGCCACTGCGGTTACGCCCTAGACCAGCCATCCTGAATTTTAGGTTCAAGGATTCAACACCACCAAGGGAAGAGCAACCACAACTACATGGCAAAACTGGCTACTGGCCCTTTTCCCATCTGCACTCACTGGTTCAAGCTCCAGAGCAGGATTAGTTGAACTAAGTCAATGGCCAGCAATCAATAGCATGAGGAAGACCAAACACCTCTGGCTGTCAAAGCCCTAGCATATGGTGAATTAAGTACCAAAAATAAACAACAGAGTTTCTTTACTGATGGATCCTGTAAAAGCACGGCAGGATACAGGAGGTGGAAATCCTTGGAACCCCTCTATAGGAGAAGCTGCCATCTGGAAGGAGACTTGAAGAAATTAGAAAGGCCTTGAAAAGGGCCTTGGGACATACTCAGGAGCACCAACAGACCCATGTATACAGGCTCCTGGATAGTGAAAAAATGTGGTAAGGAAATGGCTTGAATGAAAGTGTGATAACGGGCAGCAGTGAGGAAAACTGTTTTGAGCTGAAGTATGGAAAGCAGTACAACAGCTGCTTGAAGGAAGACCCACTTAGTATGTCATGCTAATAATGCACATATCCCAAGTTCAAAGGCAACTCAAGAAACATAGCAACCAAGCTGACCAGCTGGCTCAACTGTCAGTAGAGATCTGGGACAGGAGCATAAAGGAAAATTATTTGGAGACAGATGAGCCTAGGAAACTGCTGACCATGCTGTGAGGGACTGAGGACAGAGAAGGCTGCTTAAGCTTGTGTTGGAAAGACACAATGCAAGCAATGTGGCAGTGTGATGTCTGTGGAGTAACACACCACGCATCATGAATGATGAAACAGTATGCACGGTGAGAGAAGTGAATGTTGGGAGATGGCTGGCGATGGATTATACCGACCAACACCTTCCTCCCCAGCAACACCGGCAGATGCTATGGTCTCAGTGGCAGAGCACCACCACGGTGGTTAGAAGCTTTCCCCACTCAGACAGCAGGCACAGGTAGCACCTTAGAAGGGATATATAAACAGTACCTGTTGGCACTGCCGCTTAGGCGGGAATCAGACAACATAAGTCATTATAAAAATTCAACCATTTGAGAATGAGTGGAGTGGGTACATCACCAGGCAGCTGGAAAGTAGAGCTGAGCAATGGTTTATTTAAACCCATGCAGCCCAGGAGAAAACCTAGGCCTATTTGAGTGACGAAGTACCAGCCAGCCCTGAGGATGCTTGGATTGGGAAGCCTGCAACAGCTGCAATCCCTAAGACAGTGGTTGCTATTGTGTGAAGAGCAGGGTTTGCCTATTGGCTGGTCTTTGGAAAAAGAACAATCAAATGTGTGCCTTTACAAAAATGGCATAGGAAAGAGTAATCTTACTTTACCTCATAAGCTATATTCTTGCTCATGCATTTTGCAGGGACAAGTTCTGAATCTTGTAACAAATATATGTTGAGATTGGTATATGATGTTAACTTTTGGGTTTAAGTGTTTGTCCCTTCCAGAGTGGTTTTTTTCTGACTCAGCATGATGAACAGGATTGTTAGCAGATTCTGGATTTCACTGATCACAGCCAAGTTCCTGGCTAATTACATTTTTGTGTCTTCACTTCTAGAGTTCCTGGCTCTGAGGCTGGTGAATGGCAATGACTGTGCTGGGCGGCTAGAAGTTTTCTACAATGGGACATGGGGGAGCATTTGCTCAAATTACATGTCTCAAGTCACTGCAAGAACTGTATGCAAACACTTGAATTGTGGAGACGATGGGGAAATCGCAAGTGACTTCCAGTACGGCAGAGGTTCTGGGCCCACGTGGCTGGACCACGTTGAGTGTACAGAGCAACATAGCTCTCTCTGGCAATGTCAGTCAGACCCCTGGGATCCTCAGTCATGTGATAACCGCGCAGAAGAGACCCATATTTCTTGCCGTGGTAATTAGAAATGCATCTGTACGGGACTGCCCAGACATACACATAAACCTACGCAAGCATATATGGACATTGTACTAATTACCTCACGTTCATTTGTTATCTGGTATATATTATTTCTAGTTTCATGCAAATGGCACAAACATTTTCTTTTGTCTATGTCCTTGATATAAATGAGTAAATTATAGTTACATGAATGGCACCGAGTGCAGTTACACAGTGAAAATCCCAAGGAAGTTCCTGATAGGATGGTGCCATTGCATATTTTTAAAGCAAAAAATCTATGCTACAGTCAGTCTGTGAGATCTGAGTTAAGGTCAGACTTCTCAAGACGTCTAGAGGCATGTATGTGTTTCTACATGTATGGAGGTGCATCAGTGCATATGTACATGTACACTCATGCATGCACATAGCCATGGACAAGTGTATGAATTAGTTTAGTTCTAAAGGTCCATTTCTAGTGCCTGCTTTTATGACAGTATTTCATATCTGTGGGTTCCCACTGTAATATAAATGAATTCTAGATGACATTTAAATCTACTGAAAGGGATTGCAGCTGCCTCACACAAGAAGAATGAAAGAAAGCAAGCAGAGTCATCAGGAAGATTATTTAATTCACAGCAATAGACGAACAGTGATTCACCAAGTACGGGCCATGTATGTTATAGGAAAAAATTAACCTGATGATGAATTTTCAAGCATTTTATTCTCCCTTGCGCTTTTCAGAGAATAATTATTTACTTCGGTATTTAAATTTTGCAGGAAGAAAAGAGGCAACGACCCCAACCTCATTTGCTGAGTGCCCGAACGCTACAAGTTGCTCAGGTACCTCTACCTCTTTGGTTCTCCTTACCACTCCCTGCGGACCTTCCTGCTGTTTCAGCGATACAGAAGGTTTCTGTGTCTTGCAGACAGGGAGAAGTTACGAGTCATAGGAGGAGAGGATGGATGTTCAGGCCGAGTGGAGATTTGGCACCAAGGTTCTTGGGGAACGGTCTGTGACGATTCCTGGGATGTGGCAGATGCTAATGTCGTATGCAGGCAGCTGGGCTGTGGATCTGCTGTGTCTGCTCTGGGTGAAGCTGCCTTTGGGGAAGGGACTGGTCCCATCTGGCTGGAGAAGGTGCATTGTAAAGGAATGGAGCTGTCTCTCTGGGACTGTCCTGCCAAGCCCTTGGTGGGCAAAACCTGTGATCATAAAGAAGATGCTGCTGTGGATTGCTCTGGTTAGTGACTGGTCCTTTGGTTCATTACACAGATCTGGGAAGGAGGTGGATAGAGCCACACTGTGCCAGCTGTACAGCCCAGTGACTAGCCCCTTCATAATTCTGACTGCAGTAATATTATGAATGACATGAAGATGTTCTCCCTATTTTTCACATTTGCATCTTCCTTAACCTGGACTCACCTTCCTTTTGCAGGTATGACAGAAACAACAGCATCACCCACTAGAGCAGGTAACACATTACTTCTTCCCTCTTTCTTTCTTCCATCAAATGAGAATTTAAAGTCCCTGATCCATCAGCAGTATATTCCAGCTCATCAGCAAGCATCTCCAGCAGCCTTTTGTAAAGGAGAGCTCAGTGGCACCATCCCCAGCTGCTGAATTCCAGCTGCTTGAGCGGGATCCACCACTGGGCAGCAGGTGACCTGCCTCACCCTGCCAGCGTGGGCACAGCAGGAGGCCACAGAGGATCAGCCCTTTGGGTCACCTGATTCTCTATCTGTTGCTTCTCCATTTCCATTCAGATCCTCCCCGCCGCCCTCCAACAGACAGTACAAGAATTTCAGTGCCTGTCATCCTCTGCATTGTCCTGGGGGCCCTTCTCTGCCTGGTCCTTGCCATTCTTGCTGGACAGATCCGACATGCCAGGGCACAGCAGAGAGGTGGGTCCCTTGGGACTGGTATGAGATGCCTCCTCCACATGGCTGGCAAGCGTCTAGTTGGCTGGGGAGGCTGGGGCTGGGTGACTGAGATGAGTGGCATGTGCTGCTACACTGAGATTCTCACTTACCGTCTGGCTGGGAAAGAGCCCAGCAGTGCTTATCCTCAGCCAGCACCTCTCGGTGACCTGGGTACCGGCCGGGCCACGCAGACCCCTTTAGGTGACTTCTCCTTTTCATGACCCCAGCCTGAGTATGAGCAGAGGCTGTGTGACTGATCACTGCCTTTTACTTGCAGGCTCTCGACTGTCCTATGACCCCTTCCCTGAGACTGTCTATGAGGAGATCGACTACGACGTGGTGAAGGAAAAGCAGGGCATGGCTGGCCTGGCAGGTCTGTGTGTCTTCCTCTTGTCAAGGGAAAATTCCTCCTGGTGGCTCAGATCCCAAGCTGAAACTTTGCAGGTCCCAAATATCCAGGGAAACAGAATTCCTAGATCTGAGTTGAGAAGTTTCCTGCCCACTGGACCCTGCAAGTTCCTCTCACAGGGACAGTTCATTTCGTGCTGTCCTCACTGCAGCCATATAGGTCAAACCAATTAACAAGAAAACCTGCCACAAACAAACAAATAAAAAGATTCTTGCTGCCATTATTTAAAGCAGGAACAAATAAAGGAATAATTTGTATCTCCCTCCCAGCAGCTGTGTCTCTGTAGGCTTCCCCCTGCCGACTCTTTTCTTCCTTGGTGGCTTGCACCCCACCATGAGCCACAGGAGGCATTATGGGGCTCCTAGTGGATCCTTGGTTACTGCGCTGTAAGCTCTTTACCTTGCAGGAGTAATACTGGCTGCCCAGGAATCTGTTGACCTTGGATGGTATTACTGTAGCCTACCCTTGTCCTCATGATGCAGTCTTAGCAGCTAAGGCGAGTTTGATCTGATACCATTGTCTTTCTCATTTGCCTAGATTCTTATTCAGAGAGTACAAAACCAAAAGCACAGTTTTATAGTGGGGACAGTGATGAAGAAAATGGTCCCGGAGCAACTCAAGGTAATGGAAGATGGGGATCCTACAAAGAAAGAGACTCAAAATCAGGGCAGCTTTTAATTTCCAAAGCATTATTGGCCATTAAAAATTTTTTTCTTGCTGCACTTCATGTCCACTAGTGATGTTTTGATGTGAACCAAAAATTTCTGTTTAACTCTTGTGGTTGGAGAATGCAATGCAATCTCATATATAAGTGCTAGTCTTCTCTTCTATATGAGAAATTGCAAATAGATGTTTACTGGCAGTATTGCACTCTTCACAGGATCCAGTCATATGAATCTAACAATTTGACCACTGTTCTCCCAGAAATTGAGACTGTAGCAGCTTGTAAGCTATTCCTTCATTTCTGAGATAAATGAGGAGAATTAAGATACAGGAAAAACATGCTCCAAATAAGAATGTTGGCAGGTCATTGGAGCTGATTAAAGATTTTTAATCTGAGTGATCTGAAGAAAATGCAGTTTGCCAGATGTGGGGGATTTTTTTGTGTTTTGTTTGTTTTTGTTTTTTATAATTTGAAAAAGCTGAGTAAGAGAAAGTGTTTGGAGAAGAATTTCATTTTCCTAGAGCTGATCAAAATGCTCTCTTAGCTATTGCCCGGTCTCTGAGAGATCAACTGTCAAAGGCACAAGCAGTTTTGGACCTCAGTTGCTCATATCCCAGACTCTCTGCTGTACCATGTCTTTGATTTTATTTTCTATTGCTTTTTTTATATTAAGGGGGTTTATTATTTAAAATAAAACTAAAAGCTTTTCTTTTCCTTACACGATTTGAAATACTTATTAAGAGGATAATTATTCCAAAATAGATCTCTTTTTCTTATTCAGATTGAATATTGAGTAATAGGTAAAAAGTGAAATAAGAGTGCTTTTTATTTTTTGTATGTATTTTAATTTTATGTATGTATTATTTGTATGTCTATGTGTATATAACATATATACATACACACACACATATATACATATATTCCATAAAACAATGAAAACCAGTATTTTCTGAGGGGTGGATTCCAGTGCAGTTTGGACCACAGGGCTAGCTGCCCTGAGAAATGAGAGAGCGAGCTGGCTGCGCACAGAAGTGAGTGTGATGGGTAGAACGTTCCATGGATAAGGAATTGGCTGGATGGCTGCATCCAGAGAACTGCAGTCAGCAGCTCACTGTGCAAATGGGGTCCCTCAGTGGTCCGTCCTGGGACTGGCACTGTTCAACATCCTTATTAATGACACAGGGAGTGCGATGGAGCGCACCTGCAGCAGGTCTGCAGGTAACTCTAAGCTGAGCGGTGCAGTTGGTACGTGTGAGGGAAGGGATGCCGCCCAGGGGGACCTTGAGAGGTTTGATAAGTAGGCCAATGTGAACCTCATCTCATGAAGTCTACCAAGGCCAAGTGCGAGGTCCTGCATCTGGCTCAGGGCAATCCGCAGGGTCAGTACCAGCTGGCGAGGAACGCGCTGAGAACAGCCCTGTGGAGGACCTGGGCTGCTGGTGACAAATGACATGACCTGATAGTGTGCACCTGCAGCCCAGAAAGCCAGCTGAGCCCTGGGCTGCATCCTCAGCAGCGTGGCCAGCAGGGTGAGGGAGGGGGCTCTGCCCCTCTGCCCCTGGGTGAGACCCCCTGCAGCGCTGCCTCCAGCTCAGGGCACCCCGTGCAGGACAGACATGGACCTGTTGGAGCGGGTCCAGAGGAGGCCACAAACGTGATCAGAGGGCTGGAGTCCTCTGCTGTGGAGAGGGTCTGAGAGAGCTGAGGCTGTTCAGCCTGGAGAAAAGGAGCAGAACTGCAGGTATTTTTCTCTAGAGGTTTGCCCTAAGCTTGTAGCCACATGTCCATATGCAAACAGCCAAGGATGGCTACTTAGCTAGACCATTTCAGGGCAATTTAACAGAAGGTGGTTAAAGTAACGAAAATAGTAAGAAGCAGGTGCCACAGAGGGATAAACAAGGAGCAGTTTGTCATTGTGCAATTATGAAATGCAGTGGGGAATCTTAGTCTGAAATAAAACCCTGTCACAAACTGCCTCCCTCTTCAGATCGTCTTCTGCCTCCTGTCCCTACTCCGTGTTGATTTTCGCTTTCTACTTGTAACAGCAATGTATAACAATTATTGGAGTTATATCACTGTTGTCTGAAACACCTCAGAGTCCTCAGGGGGATTCTTGGGTTATTATTGTTCATTAGCATCATAATATCAGTATTACAGGCCCTTATTGCTGGATCATCAGCTACTGCTTTCTGTCGTGGAGGATCTTTCCCTGTTATAATTAATACCTGTACTGTTCCAGAGGCCTCCCCGCTGCCTGAAAATGCCCTGGAAGATGGTTATGATGATGCAACAGAAGCTTTTGGACCTAAAGATGATGCTTCTTCTGGGCAGAATGGACAGGAAATCACTGGGATCTCTGAAGAAAGTGACGGAAACCAGGATCCACAGACGGGTGAGGCCAGAAGGGCAGTGCTTTCATGTTTGTTTTCATAATCTATAGCTACTGTACTGAACGCAGGGGAAAACAAGGTGGAGGGTACCTCAGGGGATCACCCAGGCTCTATCTAAGCCCTGTCAGGGGGAACGCTACCTGCCTGCATGAGGATGCAGGTTGGATGTCATCACTCTGTTCTTATAGCCATTCAGTAGCACATTCCCACGTTCCCACAGCTTCTACAGGTAACATATACCCGTGCAGTACCTTCCTTACAGCTACAAAATGCCTGCGGCCTAACATAAGTCTTCAATGCTGCAAATTAGAATTGTTACTTCTTATTCCAATGACCGTGGGAATAGAGGAGTTGCATTCATCTTTGTAACACCCTTTTTAAGTACCTGAAGACTGTTAACATATCCCCCCTCAGTTCGGTTTTGCATTTTGTTTCTCTGACTACCACAACCTACATCAGTCAATTTTCTGCTTCTTGTCGACTAGACTTCTGCTTATTCTGTATGTCTCCACTCAGGCTGTGTCAGTAGGTTCATATCTTCCAATAAGTGTTTCAGAAACAATATTTTACAGTATTTCTGTACAGCATGGTACTAAGACCTTACTAGTATCAGGTAGAGCCAAAGGACTACTTCTTATGTCTTAGAGGTTATCCTTCTGTTTATGCATGTTGGTGTGATGTTTCCCTTTTTTGCAACAACATGACACTCCTGACTTTGAATCCTGATCTGGGTTCATCGTCCCTGGCCTGATGCAACTTCAAATCCCACTCTGTAAAATGCTACATACCATTAGACACTGATCTTTCTAATTATGCAGTTGATTGTTTCCCCCTTCATCTGTAGTCTTGTAAATGTTGTTACTAGATTTCATTCTATGTCCCTCAAAACCTTGTCAGTATGGCATCATCTGGAAAATGTAATAAGAACATGTCTCTCTTATCTTAGGACTTAATGAAAATACTTAGTTGTATTTAGGGCTGTCAAAGAATTTCACCTGGTACAGTGAGCTACACTAAGAATACCATTTTTCACTGAATATGTACCCAGTCTACAGAGGTTTGAGTTAGACTCTAATTTACTTATAAAAATATCCCATGAGTTGAGTGACAATTTACTTTACTCCCTTATAAAAGCACTTTTAAATAATCAAAAAGAAAAATCAGATTTATCTGCTGTGATTTATTTTTGTTAAATCCATGTTACCTGTTATTTACCTGCTTTTTTTCTTCTGTCTCCTTACAAGGAGTTTATTTGTTCACATACCTTTCTGAAGCTGAACTTTCTGTAACTCCTAATCTTCTTTCTTCTCCCACACACACCATCTTAAAAATCAGCATAAGTTGTTCATGTTTTTCCAGTCCCTCAGAGCCTGATCTCTTTGAGCTCTTAAAGACAATGGACAGTGCCTGGAGGGTGGATTTAGCTAGGTTTATATCCTAGCACTAAGTTTTGTCAGGCACTTAATTCAGAAAGAATCAACAAAAAATATTTAAGACAGACTTTTCTTTCTCTGTGTACTTAGTGTAACCATGGAACACTTTCTGATCAGCTCCACGTTTTGGGGTAGGGATAAACATATTTGACAGACTGAAGGTGTGAAAAAAATAATGAAAATATTTTAGGACTCAAAGTGATTAGAGAAACATTAGAGAGTTGGGGGGGTTTCACGGCCCATGATTATATTAATTCTAACATTATGTATAAAGTTTTATACACTTCTACCTTACTCAAATGAATTCTCAGTGTCCTTGTGAACCTCACTTGCTGTTGACTTCATACAAAGCTGCTCAGTTGTATCGATGAACTTTGCTGTTTGCAAAAACTGCATATAGTTAAGGTATATTCACCTCTCTGGTCTGTTGCTTGTCTTCTAAAAATTAGGAGGTGCTAGGGCCTGCTAAATCTGGTAGTGGGATGGAGCTCCAGCCAGGGGTGAGGCTGAGCACGTGTAGGCATGCACACGCAGGCACACAGGGCTGGCTTACAGAGCCAACACAGACAGCAAACGTAGCCCTCAAACACCAGCAGCACCAACGGCCTCATCCTGTTCCCCACTCTGGCTGACCAGGGTGAAAGGCTACTGGTGGAACATGCCTATGTACACACGTGGCAGGGATTCCTCCCCTTGCTGGCCTTAGGCACTTTGTCCAGCAGCTGTCCCAGGACCCGGCTCGTCCAGCTGCTGGCACCTGCATGTGCTAACCCTGGGCACCCATGGACCCACTCCAGTTTCTGGTAATCAGACCTACACACACATGCACCTCCCCGTGCACATGCACACTATACTTCCACCAGTAACTGAGACACTCGGCCTATCCCGTTACTGGTCCTGGAAGCCCCTGGCTTTCCAGTTACTCCACACACCCACGTGCACACTACTGGTCCCCCAGTACCTGGGCTTAGACATGCAGCCTCCCAGGCAACTGGCCCCTGGGTACCCTACCCCAGCTGCTGGCACCTGGGCAGGCCCTGAGTCCCACCCCAGCTGGTGGCACTTCAGAGTTCTGCCCACTCCAGTCTCTCCGGTTACTGGCATGACCCCTCTGAGCCATGCTCCAGCTCTGGTTGCTGGCACTCAGACCCCTGTGCACACACAGACACACCAAACAGAGACACCTGGGAGGGAAGCAGTTAGAGATGGAGTTCAAGAAGACAACAGGACAGATACTGCTGATCAGGCACAGGGCATGGCCAAACACACAGACTGGCCAGCAGCCTGTTTACAGGCTACCAGCCCCTTTTATCCACTTACTGTTCTATTTGCTCATGTTTGTTCCTCCCCAAGCTACATGGACCCCTCCTTCTCTGTGCTTCTGTTTCCTCCCCTAAGCAGTCCATAGTAAGCTGTCTATAGTCCCAAGATGTTCTCCCCTGTATGACCCAACAAGTCCCATGCCTTTGTGCCTCCCCGGTCACCAGGGTGGGTGACATCCTCTTCACAGGCTTCAAACCCAGTGGGCTGAGCACTCCGTCACAGCCCTGGGACATGATGTATCAGGGCACATTTGTGGGATGGACAAGGACAGACCTACTAAATTTGCAATGTGTCAGATAACACTTGAGGTAGTAAAATGGAATTATTTAGGGATTTTGAAGAATTGCCCTTATTAGTAGTGTTTAAAGTCTGATCAGTAGCTTGTTTTCTGGGAACAGCAAGCTTGATCCTTGGACATGTGTACATGTAGCAGGAGGTAAAATGAGACAAGCAGTCCTCAGGTCTTTCACAGCCATGCGTATCTCAGGTTCTAACTTCTGAAGGAGACAACTGACAGCCCATGCTGCTAGCTGCACAACCATGTACAGGTAATATGCACAGGACATCCATTTACCTCGGTGTTCTTCCCTTCATGTTTTCAGACAGGAGTCCGAACGCGTCAGGAAACAGGACTGCTGGGGCTGAGAGGCGTGTGTCCCCTGCTCATGAAGATACAGGCTATGATGACATTGAAGAGCTGAGATAGTGACAGAGGCTGCTGAGTTGTACCGACCACTTTTCGAAATACACCTTTGTCCATAAAATGCTAACTGGGTAGTAGCAGAGCCAGAACAACCTGCATGTAGGATTAGTTTACCTAAGTTTGGTTTATTTGCAGAGAAGTGATTGCATACTTAGAAGACATACAAGCGTGACTGTTAAGAAAACTTTTCTTATTTCCCTTACAATTTTTTGTTGCCAAAACTGCTTGGACACTTGGTGCTTCTTATTTCTAAATATTTTCTTTGTAACTTTTTTCATCTTACAATATTTTCTTATTAGAAATGGTTTAAAGATCTCTTCTCAAATTTATGCTTCTCCTTCCAGACACACAGGACGGCTTTCTGGAGACTGTTAGGAATGGAGACTGAACTGCAAGAAATCATCAAAGTTCTGTTTCATCTTTTGGGTATTGATGCTTGTCACATAGAATGTGAGGACTAGAAAAAATTTTCTAGAGAGCACTTTGTGAGAAGAGAAACTCGACAAGGTTGTTCTTGTCCTTGCTTTAGATGCAGGTCTGTCATCTGAATTATGTACAAGTGAATCACACATTCGATTGGAGGGAAAAGCTTCTCTTCTCTTTTCTCTCTCTATACCATGATGATTTATTGTCTCCCAAAGCTGTACCAATCATATGGTAAGAGAAAATTTCTTTCCACAAATGGCAAGTGGTGGTCATACCTACAGGTGTCTGTCATGTAATTTCTTTTAATCATATGAAGGTAGTTTGAAAAAGTCCACGTTGATGCAATAGAAGGTGAAGTTTTGTTGCCTTGTCTCCTAATGGAATTTCTTTCAGGCCTTCAAAGAAAAAACCTCCCTTGCATTCTGTCATCTCTCTTGGCCTCCATTTATCGCTCAAAATCCAAGCCATACCCTTCCAGTAGACACACCCTCTCCACCCAAGAAAGTTGCTAATTTATTGAAGAATGTGAAGGATTTTTTTAATGAACCTTATTCAGATCAACTAAGTATATGAAAAGAATAAGGTCTGAAACTTCAACATGGGTATGATTTTTTGGATCAGAGGGTAAATGTTGTGGAAACGCAGATTGTTGAGAACTTGTCCAGAGCACCCCAGCATCATATGCCTAGAAGAAATACCTGTGGGAGTCAGCACGGTCTAGACAAGACTCATTTGTGCATAAACGCAACTGTTGTTCTAGCCATCATCATACATAAAGAAATATGAGTTTGTCTCAGACAGCTGAGAAGACACACAGATAAGCAAATCCTTTCCCACACAACCCCACTAACCTCATTAGCCCAGCACCAGGACCCCCTACCACCCCGTGCCAAGGACTGAGGCAGAAAAGGCTGCACTGAGATGAACGGAATACTTCTTTGTAATCGGTGAGTATCCCAGCAAAGATGCACTTCCCTGGCTGTCTTCCTCTCAGCACCAAACAGAGCTTCCCGTGGAATATTGTGCAAGCAGAGGAGTACTTGGCACTGCTACGATTCTGGGATGCATGGGATGTTTCTGTCTGGGTACCTTCACCCTTTCCAAGCTACACTGCAAGCAGTGAGGAGGAAATGCAGAAGGGAAGGCTTGTCTGGTGAAGACAAGGCACTTTGTTAAAAAAGATCCTAAGGGAAAGCAACCACCTTGCCATCTAGCTCCAGCCAAGAGTGGTTTACTTCTTCCCTAGGTAAACCTAGGATCACAGGAGGACATAAAGCCATTGCAGCAGCCAAGGCTTTGAGAAAGGAATTCTTGCTGATTGCTTGCTTCTCCAGCAGCACCAGCAAGACCTGAGAGGCATGCTACAGGCACACTGTGGGACACAGAAGGAGAGAAACACATATACCCATGTAATTTAACTGCATCACACCACCTACTTTTCCTGGGTCACTAATATAAAAAATAGGAAAGTGGAAATAGTGAGTAAATAGTGAGTACTGCAAGTAATAGGAAAAGGCAGCAGAAGGTGACAGGTGCAACCAATTCTATCCCAGAAATAGGTGTAGCACACTTTATCCCTGTTAGAACTACCTATAGAGGACAGGCCCTCCCCTCCCTGGGTGCACCATGCCAGGCTCCCACCCATGCAGACATACAAGCGTGCACACAGAGCTCACCGGGACAACCTGGGCCCCTGCGGCAGCCAAGTCACGTTTACATACAACCAGCCTTTTTTATCCCCTTATACCTCTGTTTTCCCATATTCCTCCCAACATCACCAACATTCACTCCTTTCCCTGCCTTTGTTTCCTCCCATAAAAGTCCAACCAGAAACCCAAAACGATCTTTCCCTGCATCCCAGACCCCCTTGCAGCACCTTCCCCCACTGCTGATGTAATGGATTTTACCTCTACACCATGGGGCTGATGTCTATCTGGGGACAGCCCTGGAAGGAGCCCAGAACAGTGGAATTTGGGTTCTCATGTGCCATTGTACCCCTGAGCACCTTTGGGCTGGGGGAGATGGGACATGCTCTTGTGACAGCCTGGAAGCAGCCAGGGTAGGGTACCACTTAGGCTTCCCCCCACCCCCCATCATCTTTCTGTGCTCCTCTGTGGATGCACAGATTAGTTTTTCCATCAGATGACCTAATAACTTCAAGCTGTACAACCCAGTTCATAGGAGGAAAACCTGGAAAGACTCATGTCTGAGTGGGAGGTGGCTACAGGAGCTTAGAGCACAGCCCGTGGACCAAGCTGGGAGCCTTTGCTGATGATCAAGGGATCGACAAGTGTAAAAGTGCTTGTGAGACAAATGTGTGAGTGCATGCCTCTGCCAGTGAGCATGGAACTGAACTAGCTGGCAAGTAAAAGACCCATATACTGGGCAAGAGGGCTCATGATCAGGGTGTGAACCTGAGAGGGGCTGAGGGCCCATGCTGATATTTCAGAGACCTGCAAATACCCATGTGCTCATGAATCTAAAAGATGAAGGGGTGTGTTTTCACTAGTGACCTTAAACCGCAGAGCAACAGGACTGAACTATCACCACTTTCTTTCTGAGTTCTGGTAGCAGTGTATGCCAGTGTCATTACAGGCAGTGCCCTGTCCATTGTGTTCTGTGTCAGCGTCCCCTCTGTCTGTATACACGACTGTATCTTGTGGGACACCCACTCAGCCTCACTACTGCCTGGCCCTGCACGTAAGGAAGCAGTAGCCACGTCCATAGGCTCCAGCAGCCTGACAGGAAGAACACTCAGACCCCAGAGGATGCCAGAGGCAGCGTCTTGTAGCATCCATTAATGGCATACACTACAGTTTTGTTGACCTCTTGAAAAACAATAAGGCAGGATTCTCCTTTAAAGAAGCCCTACCAGTTCTTCTAAATAGACTTTTTTATTCAATTGTTCATTAATTCTTTTTTGCTACCATGTCTACCAATGCAGCTGGTAAAGGCCTCACACACGCTGAGGTTTCCTGGCAGTCTCTGAAACCCTTTCTTAACAGCTGGCTCACTGCCCAGTACTCAGGTGTTACAGAAGATGTCAATGAGATGTCACAAGCTATTGTTGGCAGTTCAGATTTTTCATCCTTGAGTTAAAGTAACTTTAATTTCAGAAAGCTGCTTCATTGAAAAACCAAGATTACAGCAAGATGATTCATCAGGAGCATATTCCAGACCACATATCGGACTAAAGGGGGTTGCTGCCCAGGGGACTGTGACACGTGACAGGATGCAGGGGAAGAACGTTTTGGGATTGCGTGGGACTTCTTACAGGATGGTTAGGGGAGGAACCAAAGGTGGGAACGGGGCAGGTTTAGGTGACTGGAGGAGGAATAAATGTGGGAAAACAGAGTAAAGGGATAAAAGGGCCAGTCACATGTAGTTTGCTACAGTTTGGTCTCTAAGGGCAAGACTGCAGGGGGGTCAGCTGCTGGGACATGGGAAGACCTGGCTGGCTCTGTGTTGTGTGTACGCGACAGTCAGTACCACCAGCAGCTGGAGGGGGCTGTAGCCTCAAGGGCTACAGGTGCCAGCGACGGGGCAGAGTGGCATCCAGGGGCAGCTCTGGAAGCAGGCTGTGTCCGAGCCCAGCCTCGGGAGGAAGCCACCTCGTACACACGTGTGTATACACGTATACACTCTCATTAGTGGACTTTCATCTTGCTCATCCAGGGGGCAGCAGAATGAGGCCATGGGTGCCGAGTGTTCCAGGTGCCTCTGTGACCTGTACGCTGTGCAGTACGTGCATTTGTGGCTCATGTGCGTGTGCACCTACTGGGAATCATCTTCAGCCTGACCACTGGCTGCACCCGGCGGGCACGGAGCCGCAGCAGCCTTGCCTCTCCCGAGCTGCGGGATCCAGCGCGATGCAATTCCTGCGGCATCCGCAACTTCCTTCTCCCGCAGAACCGCCCAGCTGGAGCCCCTCGCCCACCCGGATCTGCCCGGCCGCACTGGCAGCACCGCAGTTTCCTCGCAAGCTTTTCACAAGTATGGCACCAGCGGCCTCCTGCAGCTCCGCGTGGCTCGGGGACTTTACCCTTAACTCCGCAGCGCCCCCGGCCCCGCCCCGCGGCAGCGGGGCCCCCGCACGACGGCCTCCCGCAGCCCCTCTCGGTGCGCACACACTAACCCAGCCACCGCCTGGGCTTGGTGGGGCGGGTTCTGTGGGGGCGCTGCAGCCTGCGGCAGAGAGGCGGGCCGGGGGCGGGGCCGGGCCGGGGGCGGGGCCGGGCCGGGGGCGGGCCGGGGGCGGGGCCGGGCCGGGGGCGGGGCCGGGCCGGGAGCGGGGCCGGGCCGGGAGCGGGGCCGGGCGGGCGAGGGGCGGCATGGCGCGGACGGTGGTGGAGCTGTTTTACGACGTCGTGTCACCTTACTCCTGGCTGGGGTTTGAGGTGAGGGAGCGGGGCACGGGCGACTCGGGGCGCCCCTCGGTCGGGCCTGTGCGGCGGCGGGCGCCCGGCCGGGCCGCGGCGGCGGCTGCCCTCAGGAGGCGGCTGAAGGGCAGCGCGTCCGCCCGCCTCCTGCTGGGCTTCTGTTTTCGTCCCGCTCGGGAGATACCGTTGTTTTTATGCCGATGTAAGTATATGTAGTTATTTTTGCGGCGCCCGTGCCTCACGTGCCGAAAGGCGGGGCACTGGGGCGGCGCGGCCCGCGCTTCGCGTTCGTTCGCGGCCCTGCCGGCCCCGTCCGCTGGCAGCGCCCCCGCGGCTGTCGGGACTGTCCGGGCTGTCCGGGCGGCCGCTGCGGTAACGGAAGGGTTCACCTGCAGCGCCTGGCGCCGCGGTGTGCGTGGCGGCTGCACGGACGTCCTGACCGCCGTGCCTCCTTGCAGGTGCTCTGCCGGTACCAGCACGTCTGGAACATCGACCTGCGCCTTCGGCCGGCCTTCCTCGGCGGCATAATGCAGGCGACGGGTAGGCGGGGCGGGGGCGCGCAGCCCCCTCTGGGCCAGTGGGACCTGGCGGGCAAGCTGCCGAGCGCAGAGCGCCGGGCCAGCCTGACGCTCAGTTTTGGCAGCGATAACTTTTAACTACGGGACTGTGGGGCTCGGCGGGGATTGAGGCATCAGACAGGAGGGATTTCGTACTGTTGCAACTACGAGCCGCTGTTTGCGACACATAGTCTCTGCCAAAGTTTGTCAGTTCTGAAATACGTTAATAATAACTTGATATGGAATTTTTCCTACAAGTTTCCTGTTGCCTACAAGCCAGAAGTAATTTGTGGAAGACATGCAGTTTGTAATATGCGTGGAGGATCCAAGTATGCCCTAAAACAGTACTTGTAGCCTTAATAGAAGGAAATCATCACTGAGACTTCTAACTTACAAATCATGAAATTAACAAGTTTCTACACTTGTTCACCCATGCATTAGTAGTTGTTTACCTTAAAAGTAATCTTTTATATAAATATATATTTATATAAAACATATAAACATATTTATATAAAACATATAAATCCCTGCTAGAAAACTTTTACCTTGGTTTAAAACTGATTCTGCTAACTGAAAGGGTTGATCTGTGCAAAACCAAAAAAAAGCCATGTTTAAATCCCAGCATTATCTTTGGGAAAGCTGTGTATGTTTCAGTTAGCCAACATGAACTTATACTCTTCCTTAGGCACTTTTATGCATGAGGTTTAATTTGTCCGATTTTGTTCTGATCAGTGTTACTATAATGCAGTTGAAAAATCTCAACAGAAATTTTTCCTGAAAGGTAACAAGCCCCCAGCAATGTTGCCACGGCGTGGAGAATACATGCTGAAGGACATAAAAAGGATGGCAAAATACTACCAAGTGCCTGTAAAAATTTCAGAAGATGTCTTCCGTCGTATCCTTGGTACAAGTAAGACACTTGGCTTAGCTGGTATCTTTCAGCTCTAGCACTCCTGCTTCAAATTCTCCCTAACAGTAAAGGTGAAGATGAATTCTCTGTCCACAGCCTCTTGCTGTATCTGTGAGCAATACGAAGTCTGTACATTTTTAACCATAAAAGGAGTTTCTGGAAAAATACAGTTATGACTGATATTAGCATTGAAGATACTGTGAATCAATATAAGCTTTACCATTCAGGGATTGTTACAGAGAAGATCATACTGTTCTTAGTGCTTGTGCAGACCTGATTCTGATCCTGTGCCTTGTATCAGTATGTTTCTCTGTGTCCCCGCTAACCCCAGGCAGTCTTCAGGCCATGCGCTTTATCACAGCCATCGATATGACAGAACCACGATACCTGGAACATTTATCTAGGGAGTTCTGGATGCGTTTTTGGTCACAGGTCAGTATTTTATGAAGCCAGCTTCTTGGTCCTGTCACCCTTCCTGTCCTGTGGAATTCAACCAAGAGAAAGGAAATGTCTTTTAATGAAAAGTCATAGTAGGAGACAAGGTTGTGGTCGTTCAGGAGTCATTACAGCTATCTTAATTACATGAAATTAATCAGCTTAATTTGCCTTCTCTAGGTATGTATGGTGGGTCTCATGGGCAGTGGATCCGTAGTTCACACCAGAAAGCACTTAATACACTCCTAAATTAGTGGCTTAAATTTTTTTCTGAGGAAATTTCTCCAGCAGCTAGTATTGTTTTGATTTCTATTTTCTTAGAAAACTTGCTTTCAAGTCCAGAGCTGAGCTTTGTTCTTAAGTACTGAATTACTTGTTTTATTCTTTTACCAGCATGAAGATATCAGTCAGCCAGACAACATATTGACTGTAAGTGTCTGCTTTTTGTTGGTGCTTCTGCATTTCTGATACAAATTCTTATTGATGACTTGAATCAGTAATTAGGCATGAAGACAGCTGATTCCAATGATCACTTGTGAGTTTTAAAAAAATTCAGCTAGATAAAAGAAAAAAGATTTGATTTCTTTAGCAGCTCTGTTTGGAATGTGTTTTTTTGGTCATGCTTTGAATGATACTCAGAGCCAGAATGTCCTTTTTTGTTAATTCATGTTGCAAGATACCCAAGCTGGACAAGTAATTGTCTGTTAATAGTTTTATTGACAGTAGTGAAAGTATGAACAGTGTCTCCAGAATGCATTGAGGTTTTGCTGCTATATAAAATCCTCAGGTGAAATGCAACACTTTGGGGAATTTGACATTCCTTGGAGTCATGGAACCAAGTTTTACTATTAATGCCCTTGTATGTGCTTAGAAATTGTAATCTTGTCATATATTTTCTTTTGCTGTCTAGATTTTATTACAGTAAAAGCGGTAATGGCATGTAAGTTAGTATGCCATGAGATCCTCTTTAAGGGCTCACGTTTCTACGTTATTTTTTAATTTCTTGGAATATGAAGAAAAGAGAGAAATTGTCCATGACTAGTCTCCTATCCAACATCCCTATCTGAAACCTTAAAACTTGCAGCAGTCTTGGTGTTTCCCCAGAAGTCTAGTCCTTGCACTTCAGCTTCATCTTAGTGTACCTTTTTTAGCAGAATTTTCAGCAAAGGTTTGCATTTTGCCTTTTCAAGAGGCAAGATTTGAAGGATATAATTAAACTGTGGTGTGTTAACCCTGGTAGGTAGCTAAGCACCACACAGGTGCTTGCTCACTTCCCCCTGCTGGCCAGTGGGACAGGGGAAAAGGAAAAGAAGAATAAATGCAAGAAAACTCACGGGTCAAGATAAAATTGGTTAGAGGAGAAGTGGAAGAAGAGAGAAAGAAAACAAAATGAGTGGTGCAAAGGCAATCACTCACCACCTTGCACAGGTAGATTGATGGCCAGCCAGTTCCCAAGCAAATGGTGGCTAACCTTCCTAAACCCCCTCCTCAGCTCTTAATGCTGAGCATGATGTTGTATGGCATAGATCATCTTTTTGGTTAGTTTGGGCTATCTGCCTTGTGTCGTCTCCCAGCCTCTTGCACACCCCCCCAGTTTATTCGTTGCAGGGAGAGGGGCAGGGGGAAGAGTGAGAAACAGAGATGGCCTTGACACTGTGCAAACATCATTCAACAAAAGCTAAAACATTAATGTGTTACCAGCATTGTTTTGGTCGCAGATCTAAAACACAGAACCATAGAAGCTACTGTGAAGAAAACTTACTTCATCTCAGCCAGACCCAGTACATAAATATATATGGAAAGTCCCCACATAGTCTCTGAATCCATCATTATTTAAAAAAAGATAAAGCAAGGACACGCAGAGCTTCAGAGAAACAAACTGAATACTCAGAAAGATCTCTGTGTAATTCAGTTATTGTTTGGCAGCCTATGAGTATCCGCCTGTGCTCGGCAAGGCAGAGAGGTAGGCATCTCCCTGTTTGCTTGTGTCTGTCTTCATTCACCCCTGCAGCAAATAGCTTTCCTCTCATGGAAGTAATCCATCCAGAGGCTGGTGAGGGGTCCCAACCCTTTTCATCTGAGTCTTTATAGGTGAATTTATTTTACACATCAATTAGAAAAATGGAATGTTGTTTACTTGCTATAGTTCCTTAGCATTTTTAACTTCTTTTTTTAGTCAGCAGTAGCTTCACATAAATTACTATAGAAGCAACATGTAGTCTTTCGAGTCTTGCCGCAGTCCACTTAAATACCCCTTCTGGCCTAAAATGGTGAGGACCAGATACTACATCTGTGTGTAAATATGGCAGTCTAAACACTGTGGCTACCAAGCATACACATAATTTTGTTCTGCTCCAATGCTACACTCATTTAATCTCCTGTTCAAGCAGTCAGAAAGAAAAGTGCTCCTAATCTCCCTGATGGTGAAGTAGGAGAAGGTACAAGAAAATGTGGATGTGACATGAAAAGTGATTGAGAGAAAGAAAGAAAAAATCATTAACACCTGCATGTGCAGGATTACTATCTATGTGTAATACTGTAAGCATTTAATTTTTTTTAAGAAGAAGCAAGGGCATGTCATCCAGGTAGGTGGCATGGAAGTTAACATTTTCGGTGAAATACTTCAATGTTATCTGATAAACACTGGACCTTTACCTTTGACAACTTTATCTCATTCCTGTGTGGCAGAGACAGACAGGAGGCTAAAAAGATACAGCAATACTACTAGTAACTTGAACCTCTGTGACAGTCTCTTTCATGCAGTATCACTTGGAGGTTCTATGCAGCCGCATTTGTCTCACAAACTGTTTTTGTCTTGGCAGGCTTGTACAGTAAGATTTACTTTTTCAGAACAACTTTTTTTTTTTTTTTTTTCTGTTACCTGATAAGTCATTGACTCAGAGGTTGAACTTGGTATTTATCTTCCCCCCTCCTTCTTTAGGAACTCCTGAAAAAAGTGCAGATTTGGGGCTTAGAATTTTAAAATACCCTGTCTACTTCATATCTGAGGGTTGATAAATGATGAATGGGGTGGGAATACAGCAAGACAGTTGTGCAAGAAGTGCTTCAAGGGTATTTTGTAATTTGTTTTGGTAATAGACTTCAGGTGATAAAACTAAAGATTAAATTAATTAGATCATAGTAGGATTTAGAATATTTAGTATTAAGAGTATTCTTAATTATATCATCGTTTCTTAGGTTGCCAGACAGGCTGGGCTAACATCAGAGCTCAGCCAGAAGCTACTTGAAATGATTTCAACCCCTGCAGTGAAGAACCGCCTGAAAGAGACAACAGAGGAAGCATTAAAATACGGGGTGAGATGCTTCCCATGCCATGTGGCATCACAGCTATGCATTCCTTCCCTATTGAGAACACTGGGAAGCAAGGAACAATGAAGGTGATGATTAGAAAGCACTATATAGACCATCTCTCTTAGGTGGTCTTTGAACAGTGAAAGCTAACTTGTTGGTAGTTTATCTCACTGTCATCCGGGAAACCAAGGCTGGCCCATTCAGCTCGTTCCATCTGGAGAGCAAGGATGGGGGACCTACAGGACCAGCACTAGGAGATACTGTTTATTGCTACTTCGCACAAAACTGGATTAGTCAGGTTGCTTTTTTTGCCCTGTAAAAAGGGGCAGACAGGCTTTAGGGAGTTCCTGACTTTCTGATGGCTCCCTTAGACTCATCTTTAAGAATGAAGAAGGTGAAAAGAAGGGGAGGAAAAAAGGCCAAAGTTACTGCTTTTTATTCCTTAAAACTGATGTCAGCAAAAATTTCTCTCATTATAACATTCTCTGTTTCATGTCCATGGTGTCAATAGGCATTTGGGATGCCTGCTGTTGTGGCACATTTTCATGGGGAACCTCATCTCTTTTTTGGCTCTGATCGTTTAGAGCTGCTAGGCAGCATTATAGGTGAGTGTACTTCTGATTTCATGCTTTCACCCTCTTTTTAATGAAATACTTAATACAGCTAAATACAACACTGTTAAGGTCTTCCAAATATTAAATAATGTGTGGTATCCTTCTCATGGGATGAAACTGCAGACTAGAATGTAATCTCGGTATAGTTAGTGACTTTGTAGTCCTTTTCCAGGCAAGAAGTAACAAGTTCTCCATCCTCTCTCGGTATGTTTCAAGGCTTTGTGCTCCACATGCCATTCTCAAATTACTGCTGAAACTCTTTAGTTTTCAAAATGTTCATATTTAACCTTGTGGTACTGGGCATTAGGTCTTACCTAAGGTTAAGAGTATGGCTGGTAGTGGGTTGTGGGTTTTTTGTAGTTTTAAGATTTTCGTTTTATAGCTGTTCCTTCTTAATAAAAAGCACATTATCACAGCTCTCCAATCCATGTCTTGTAACTACCTGATTACACAACTTTTTAACGAATATTCATATATTAACAGGAAAATGAAGAGAAGGATGGTCAATTGAATACAAACTTTAAATTTTTAAAGAGCATTGGAATCAGTTGTGTTAACTAATAAAACTCAGCCACCTGTTTTTATATGAGTTAGAGGGCATTTGACTCAAGCTATCTCCAGATTTGGCACTTGAGTTTGTCACTAGATAAGAGTTCTATACATCATTAGCTCTGATGCATTTGTTGAAAAATTTCAGCAGAAGATCTTAATGTAAATTAAAATTAGTCATAAGCTTAAACAGAAGGGAAATTTGGGGGGGGGGGGTATTTTCTTTTCTGGATGGGTTTCTGATTCTATAAAAATATTCTGGATAAAAATGAGAAGTGAGGAAGATGAATACCCAACACCCACTCCAGTAGGTGCTGATCTGAATTGGAATGTTGTGGCCTGGTTTGTATTCTCAGCTCCAAGGACTTTTAACACATTTGCCTTTTGTTTCTCTGACTCCCCAGCCTTCCACTCTTTTTCTCTTCCTTACCTCCAGCCCCTCAAAAAAGAAATCCTAAAAAGAATTGGCTTCACCCTCGTGTGGAATGCACCAGACCTACAGAATCTGTCTGTGACACAGGAAAATAATTCTTCTGTACAGCTTCAGTTGTGACTAGACAGTGAAAGACTTAGGGAGCTGGTGGAAGCAAACCAAACAAGATACAAATCTGTACTCCATCGTCAGTAGTTACCCTTCAAAAAAGGAGTAGAAACAGTCATCCTGCTGCAGAAATGTGACCAGCCAGTCACTTCTGTGTATTAAATTTTAACATTCTCTTCTGTGCTGCTTTGTTTTGCAGGTGAAAAATGGCTGGGACCAGTTCCATCAGTTCCAAGCCCCAAGATGTGAAAAGTCCTAGGGAAATATATAAGATTGAACATTTATGTACATGGTCAATCTTCAGTGATTATCTGAATGTATCCAATTTTATGGAGAGATGGCTTTCGCATCCTTAACAGTTAACTTCACAGTTCAGTCTCATCTCTATAATGATGAAGAATTTCAAGGTTTGCCAGTAATTACCAGTCTGGTGGGGTCTTTACCAATACAAATGTGCTTCTTTTCTTTCAACAGATTAATGATTTACATTAAAGATTAAACATTAAATATTTAACTTCTTGCAGCTTAAAACATTCTTTCCTGAATAGTTCTTTATCTCTTACCCTAAAAGCATGAGGATTAAGTTGTTAAGGGACTGCAGTCTCTGGATTTCTCATACCTTCCTGCTTGTCCTTTAAAAATACCCATACATGCAGCCTATGAGAAGCTGGCCATGTTCTTTTATTCCAAGTCCAAGGTACTACACAGGCGCTACAAGCACAGGGACAAAGTATTCATGCTTCCTTTTAACTCTGCAGCGTGGCAATTGGAGAGGACATGAGAGAGAAAAGTGGGAGAGAGTGGAACAATTCCAGCCCAGAGAATAATCTAGGGAATCAATCAAGTTCAATTTCAAAATGAACTTTCCCCTCCTGGGCAGGTATTTCGTACAGCTTGCTCTGCAGTGACCAATGTTGGAGGGGACCGCCACACACATGCATTCTTGGGCACCAACCCCAGGGGTTTTGAGTTAATGCCAGTTTTACAGTGATGTCTTTTGGAGGACAGCAGTGAATACCATGTAAGTTTAGTTGGTAACTGAATCAGACTCTGCTTTGCTTCCTCAGGGATGGCCTAATTGCTGCCTATCCAAAGGTGATTTGGATGTGGCTGTGAGGGGCTTCCCATCCCATAGTCTGCAGAGGGAAGGATGTGCAAACTAACATTCAGAAAGTTCATGCTAAAATAGTTTGAATCTGGCCCTGTATTGGCTGAATTGGATTTGAATTAATTTGATTTGTATGAAGCTTGAGTTCTTGGTGATTTGTGGCTGTCTCTGACGCATCACTGAAGGAAGCAGAAGAACTAGCAGCAGCTGGAATTCTGTTTTTTGTTCTCTTCCTGAACTTTAAGGTAAAGCATATTCATGCTTGTTCACTGGAACAGCAAATCCTGGAACAAAGCATCAGAAAAAAAATAACCTGTACCCTTCATGTTCTTACAGCTCTAAGTGTTGGCGGAGTATCATTTGTTCCCCCACCCACAATTTTTCCTTCTTACACCTCTTTCAGCTCTTCAGGAAATATCCTATAATTTAAGAACGTATTCCTTCTTTCCACCAGTGCACCCATTAGTCCTTGGGCAAATCCAGACTGGGATTTAAGGAGATCTTTGTGAGATACAAGAGGCTACATTCATTTAGGAGTTAGAATAGCTGGGAAATTATGTACGTACGTGGTAATGCCATAGGTTTCTTAGAATCCCTTAAAGCCATGTTAAATAATTTTTTTACCATTCCCCCCCCAAAAAATTTGCTAGTCTCTGGTCTGTGCTATCAAACTGATTCTGAGGTTGTGATAAAAATGGAATGACTGAAACATCACCTTAAGCCAGATCACCTCAGTGACCTGGGCCACTGCTGTAGGCAGTGCTGTTTCAGGAATGGCTAGAATGCAGTGCTGTGGAGGTAATGAACTCTGTGGGAAGGTGGGGAGAATGCAAGAAACATCTTGAAATAGGCTGATGGTGAAAGCCAGGGCCTCATGAAACTCTCCTTGGAACCAGCTTGACTGAAACAAACAAAAAAACCAAACAGCCTTTGTGACTACATTGTTGATTTGGCAGATGGACCAAATGAGACAGATCTGATGGATTGCTATGCATTTCCCAAAATTATTTTAAAGGCCCTTAGACTTACTGAAATCAGCGGAAATGAAATGCCTAAAGCCTTAGGTACTAAAATAGTACCTAAACATTACTGAGACAAGGAAAATCCAAACTTGGCATTTTCCTTACATTGCTTATTGCCTGTGGTAACCACTAGTGAGTGGTTACAGCCTTTGCAGTTGTATCCATGAGTATGCATGTTGCTGCAATTCTGACCGCGTACCTACTTCAAGCAAAAATTTCATGGTTTGGGAGCGGAACTTTGAGGAAATTCTGCCTCCTATTTAGGCAGCCTTACTCCTGTGTTACAGAGACACGATCAGGAGCACAAGCTCTCAGCAGGCACGCTGGTGACTGCCCCAGTGACACTGGGCTGGCAGCTACGCTCTCATTCTCAGTACCGAGCCTCAGTGCTGAGCACCAGCAGCTTGACCTGGCTTCCCCTTCTATCTGCTGTCAAAATACCAGTCTGCTGTGACACTGTGGCCATCCACCACTGCATGGAGCTGAACTATTTATCTGCCTGCTTTTAATACCACCAGGTGCCAGGGCAGCAAAAAACGGAGCATCGAAAAAACACTGAGGATCTAAACTGGCGTCAGGCATGGAGGGCAGATGCTAAGCACTAATAAGAACTGCCAGATATTTAGGAATAGCTGGAAGAATTTTCTTCCATAAAGATCTCTCTCCTACTTAGCTGTATGCCAGACTAGTTCCCAAGAGCCTCACATCCACATGGCTTTCATGGTAGCATGCTGTTCAGCTGTCAGGCCAGAGAAGGTACTGGGCAAGGAAAGGGACTTTGAGCCAAAAGAGCTCAGCAGCAGCAGAAATGCAGGCAGAACTGGACTATGAACTCTGAGGAACAAACTTGGAGCTGTGTTCCCCTTTATCACAGACCTCACCAGGAGATCCAGTCCCACTTCCTGCATCGGGAAAGGCTGTGAAACTGGCATGAAGCAGCAGGTCCCACCAACGCTAGGCTGAAAGCAAACAAGCAAGTGCAGAGATAGGCACAAAGTCACAAAATGGGCAAATGAAAGTGGTTCAGCAAAATAACGAAAGTGTGGGAAGCACAGAAAGCTAGGCTGCAGCTGAGCAATGAAAGAAAAAGAGCATAAAACTGAGCATGGATCGGGGCAGAAAGAGGTGTCTCAATGGGAGATGCTGTTCCCTTGCAGGGAGCAGGCAGCCAGGAAAGGCAGCACTTCGGCAGACCGATCAGGCTGTAGCCAGCAGGCCATTGAACATCATTTGGGAAAGAAGATGTGGGACAGACTGTTTGCTGTGAAGCCGTACAGCACTTGGTGCACCCTCCCCGGTGGCCAGGCTGGCCCAGGAGCTGCCGCCAGCCTGAGCCAGGGCAATGCCCTGTGTGTTACCTGCGCCACTCAGCCAGCCTGCACCAGGACGCTCCTCCACCGTCACCTCACATGCAGCACAAAATGGAGGCCTGCAGAACAAGGCAGCTTTTTAACCTTCCCCTGCAAGCACCTGCCTGCTGTCCTTTCAACCCTCAGCAAGCAAAGTTAAGCTTTGCTTAACTCAGTTAAGTCTCTTTTTCTCCCATCCTTATCTCTGTGCAAGTGAGAAGGAAACATTTCATTAAAGCACTTACTGGGTTATGGTGCTGAGCATCTGCTTTGCTGCCATTTCCTTTTCCAGTGGAGCCAGCAGCACTGCTGGAAGGAAGCAACCTGCTTCCTAGAAGGGAACGAAGCACAGAACAATAAAAAAATGATCAAGAGGGTATCACAGGAGCTGCACACATAGCTGGTTTTACCCCAAACTTTTCAGAGATCTGTGGCTCATCCACAGGTAAGAGTGTAAGGAATGTATCTACATTCAACTTGACTAATGTCACCTTGGTCTGCTTCTCATTCCAGCTTGAAACACAAGGAAAGTGACTACTTGGCTTTCCTTTCATTCAAAAAAAAATCATTGGCCACAGGTTCCACACTGTGTTTCAGTGCCGTATATCTGTTCCGGCCATAGCTTCTTGCCTGAAAAAGCTACACCTATAGCTATCTAATAAGTAATGAAGGCATCCTCCAACTATCCCAAATGTTTCCATCAGTCCAGTTTTCAATTTCTGTTACAGTCTACTGTTATATACAAAAAAAAGTTTAAAATAATATGGCAGGTTCCAGTAGGTGACAGCATCATGCAGCTGAATTATGAAATGCCATTACTGATACACATGCGCAACCTGAATGCCTTATCCTTCAGAATACACTTTGTGAAGCGCAGTCTAGCCTTGGGCTCTCACGGTGTTTCTTTTCCTTCTCTTCTCTCTGCACCCTCCCTTCAGATTCCCACATCTGATCTCAGGGCTGAAGGAATTTGCCTATCATCACATATCAACACGATGGCAAAACCAGGGATGAAATACTTCGCAAAATTCACAAACCTTAAACATTCTTTTGCTTTCCATGATCATCTTCAGAAATGAGTATGAAGTCTTTAATGTAACAGCCCTCTTTCTTACACCATTCTAATTTATTCTTAGGTGACCCTCCATCCTATCCACTAAGGATGGTTTAAAATTATTAAGTATCATAATTTCATAAACAGTGTAGTTTCTGGGAGCTCATGTATAGCTGTATTGCAACAGTAGATCTGTGTTATAACTCTTTTCCTTGAATTAGAGGAAAATGGAATGAGTTTGAATTAAAGAGTTGGCGTCAGTGTGGAATGTGCTCAGGGGGCAGAAGGAGCAGAGGAATGACTTTGATGGCATACCTATCGACCATTCAATCAGGAAAGTTAAGGAAGCTGTAAAATTCAGCTAACAAGGGCCTCCTGAAAGATGGTAAGCCAAGATGCTCTTCAAATGATATTTTTTTTTCTTTTTGACCTATACATGATGATACCAGTATTTTCTAGGGAACAGATGAGATGCAACCATGTTTCAGCAGTTTTTCAAGAGCAGACTACCCTCTTTCCCAGTTTCATGATTTAATTTAAAGCTCTAAAGTTTAAAAACATAGCTGGTAAATCATTGTTACTTGTTGCTAAACCGTGGCTTTAAACAACACAAATTTGCAGTAGTAGGGTTCGTCTCCATTTTGTGTATATCTCAGCTCCAGTACTCTGAAATTTAATTAAGAAGTATGTTTGCAGGTGGTGACTAATAGACCAAGTAACTGAATAAAAACACATCTAAAACATCTATGCATATTAACTAACATAGAAGTTTCTTAAATATAATGTTAAGGAGGGTTATAGCTAAATTTAATTTATACCCTGGCCCTGAGGCTATGGGGAAAGTCATCTGCCTTACGTGACATGCGCTGCCCTATAAGACATGCTGGTGCTTTGACGCCAAATTAGAAAACAGCTGTTCTAAGACGGCAGTTCTCTGTGTCTTTATCTAGCTCTGGCAGCCCCATGGCCATGGGCTGCTGCCCTTTTTTCTTTTTTTTTTTTTTTCCTTTTCTGTAACTTTGCTCTCTCAATCTGAATGGCAAATTGGAGAATCCAAGAATATATCCATGGGTTAGGAATTCTAGAATCATTCAGCATAAGATCCAGACCTACAGGGGGCATCTAAAATGTCTTAGGTTCCTTCATAAAAAAACAGTTCAGTCTAATTTTACACAGTACCTTACTGCAGCTGAGTAGTTACTTTACAGCTCACTGAAGGGCAAAACTAAAACACCCAGATGGCTCTGTCCCAAGGTGTTTCCTTTGCTTTCAGTTTAGCTTAACTCTGGCATTTCTTCAGTTTATTATGCTTGGTTACAGATGATCACAGTTCTTCCCTGATGCTTAGATTAACCCAAAATAACAATGTTCGTTTAAATGTCATTTTGTCTAAGAATATTAACATGTATTGCCATACTCGATCTTTTGGTAATTAGTCTTCTATCAGGACTGGCTGTAGTAGATAAACAGAAAACATTTTAGTACTTGCAAAAATCAAAATAAGTATATCATCCTGTTTCTTTTCCTAATTTTTTTTAGCACAACAAATTGCTCTTAGTCCTGTCTTTTTCTAGCTCAAGAACTGTCAGAATGTCTGGAAAATAAAATTTAAAAACTTTTTAAATTCCTAAGTACAAGATTTCACTTTGTGCTTAGAAAATGCAGGGTCAACCCTGCTACCTCATGTACCTCATACACACACGTAGCCTTTTATTTCCTTCTGCTCTGCCCCTTCATCTGTTACCACAAACACATTCTCAAGACTACATCTCTGCAGTCTCCAGATTAGATGACTTGATGTAACTAGTCAGAAAAAGTATCCACTATCTTTATCCCTTTTAACCACGGCTCTCTTGACATAAAGCAGTTCAATCCTTATGCAAACCTGCATGTTTGCTGGGGTACGTTTATTTAAAAAAAAAAAAAGTTTTTAAAAAAATATCTGCACTGAAGATAGACAAGTAGATATGGTACAGCAAAACATCACCACTCCTGCAGGGTGCAGCTGTCTTACCATGCCAAGGTACTGAGAAACCACAGTGAAAGTTGTGCAGCGGCAGTATCAGATCACTGCCATTGGCAATGGAGTGTATAAAACCTAACATTTATGTTTAACTTTACATGACATTCTCTGTAATTGTTACTCTCAGTGATGTATATTAATGGTCCATACACCCGTGGGATAATAAGGCATCAGCAGATAGGGAAACTATCTGGGAAGAGCAGCAGAGGCCACTGGAAAGCACACCTACTGCCAATATCTGTGAGGAAAGGAACAGCTAGGCTGAATACTCCAGTGCTTTTCTACTGGGCAGTATATCAAGTCAGCTTTTCCCCGAGGCAGCAAGCTGGGAGCTCAGAGCGAGCTGCACTATCAACCTAGCACTTGGGACTGGATCTGAAGTTCCACAGCTCAGCTACAGCTCCAGGATTCAGTGGGATTTTCTGGCAAGAAAAAGAATTGCAGGAAAGAAAATGTTGCACAAGTGAGTAGAGGGGTAAAAGGAAAGAGAAGCCAAGGCAATAATATAACGGAGCCTTACAGTGGCTTGCTTCCACTTTTATGTGACACGGGTCGATGGGAGCGATAAGTCAATTTGTGGGAAAATCACGCGTGGATTAAACGATGGGCCATGGCAGGGGAGGCACACAACACTGTTAAACACAGCACAGGACTGTGCCTGCACCTGGGAGTGCACTCAGGAACGGAGGGCGAGAGGATCTGCAGTTACCCACAAGGTCAAAAGCAATCTGAACTCTTTTACTTGGTGCCAATAGACAATTTCTGATGTGTGAGCCAAACAAACGAGTTTGCATTTACATTACATTTCTGCTCCCGTTAGTATTTCTCTTCACAAGTAAACACAGGCATTTCATTCGCTTCCAACCAGGAACCACCTTTCACACCTGCCTGCTCCCAGTGTGGTGCCGCAAGGCAAAGGGAATGGATATGGCCCAAGCGTTTGGAGGGCAGCTGTGACCTGCTACAGGTAATCCCAGCCTGGGGGAATGGTGGCCTGGGCCGTGCCATGGTGATGCAGTGGAAACCCTCGCAACACCAGGCACAAAGGAGATGTTACCTTTACGGTGCCATTTCCAGCGCCCTTCAAAAAGAGAGAGTTCCATAGTGCTGGGCCTCCTGGCCTTACAGGATTTATTTATCACTCTTGCTCTCAGTGGGCAACACTGAACTCTCCCTTCCTTGCCTTCAATACAAGGCTCTGCAGAAGCTCATTCCCAACTTCTGCCTCTTCATAGCAGCCCATTATCTGTCCTGTGCTGTGAGGGTTCCTGACACGCTGCTTTTTCTTATCACCACACCTAACGCTCCACTCCGTGCCTCTCAGGCTCTGTACACAGCACCTCACTTCCTAGTTATAGCATTTGCTATGGTGCTCTCCTGCCTTCCCACGACTAACAACTCTGCTCATTTTTCCTGTTCTGGAGTTTCACTGCCAGCCCCTTGGGCTCTCCTGTGCCTCCCAGTATACAAGTACTCACACTGTGAGTTGTTCTGCACAAGTAGAGAAGCTCTACTGAGCATCTCACCAAACAGAGGTCTCTGCAGAACATCGCACAGTACCACATCTTAAGTGCTGTCACTGAGATACGAGCAACTTTAAGCAGGGATCTGATGGCCACTCTTAGTATCTCAGATATGACCGCTACAGAGACTGAGACACCAAAATCTGTCTTCAGAGTACATTGGCTCCACTTCCTGACCCTTGTAATCTTTTCCAACAATTCCTTTTCACAAAATTCCTATAAAGGTTTTTCTGTTCCTTCCAGCCACCTCTCTTCCTTGCCACCAACACAATCCTTAGTACCTCGTACCATCACAACCAGTTCCTTTTCCAGAATTTTTTAGAAACAAATGTTAAGCTTTGCCTTCCACAGTTCCCAATGACTTCCCAATCTCAAAAGTTTAGTCTTTTTCAATCATACTTTCTCAAAATCTTACACAGTCCCTTCAGCTTCGTTCTCAGAAACAGATTGAAACTGATTTAGATTTTCCATAATTTTAGCTTTAGGTTGATGCTCAACAAGAAATGCTTCAATCCCAAACAGTTCATGTTAAAGAAGTGAAACAACCGCAAACAGGGTCTGAGGTCAAGGCAGCTGGTACAGCCTCAACAGCAGATACTGCAATGGTTCTGCCTGCTATGGGACTAAAAAGAACTTCTAACGACTATAATCATCTCTGCACTGTGAATGGATCCAAGCTGACTTTACTCAACTGCTTCAACTTCAATCAAGTACTCCACTAAGAGCCCAGCCTTGGCAGTCAAAAAGGGCAGTGCAGGCTAGAAATGAGATTACCCACCCTCTCAGGAGCTTGCTGCTTTGGTCAGGAAGCAGTTTCTGTAATTCCCATATCCAAATTATCTAGTTTATAAGGAGATATAAACTGCATGGGCACTGCATTCAGAAAAGTAATCACTGAAATACATGCTTTCCATAGAAACACATAAACATATTAATTATTTGCAATCTCCCCTAACTCTGTCCATGGCGTGTAAAAAACTGCTCATTCACACTACTGAAACAACTCCCCCTCCCATCCTCTCCCCATTAAAGTTTGCATGCTAGCTTCTGTCCCCCTTTCTCTGAGCCTGTCATCTACCTATGCTCCTCAAATCTTAAGTGCAGCATACAAAAGATGTGGCTCAACCTCCCATATGCTTCTAGAAGTGTAAGCAGAGGCTTTTTTCTTTCTTTTTTTACCTGGTGAGCTGGAAGTACTGGGTGTGCAGTCACTGTCATCCAGCCACATACTCTGAACCATTGAATCCTGTTTTGGAGGGCCCTCAAGAGAGCACGTCAGCTCCTGGAGAGGGCAAAGAAGATGTGTTTTAATAATGTACTTGGTAAAATCAGGCAAGGTAGCCTATGTTCATTGGGGATCGTACACCCACCCTGCCGTTCTCTTCTTCCTCAGATGTTTCATTTTCCCTCAAACCACTACAACAACTGCTTGCACTGGATGAAGAACGTGAGAATGGCTGCATCACACAGTATCCTGCAGTCTGACTCCCGAGCATTCTGTGAAATGCAAGCATTCAACATCGTCATGCTTACTGTTACACGCAGGCTTGCACTTTTTGTGACATAGCTTTAAGATATAGCAGTCAGAAACGGTAAGAAGAAATTAGTCATCCACAGCTAGTTTTTCCACCTAGGAACAGACTTCAGGTGAACGGCCTTGCATTCCTTGTTGCTGCTTTATTTAGTAGAAGCACCACTTGTTGTTTCCATTCAGGATAACTATATAAAAGGACAAGACTAAGTGATTTTTTTAAGTCACAGATCCAAGTGTCTTAAAGCAAAGTGAGTAAACCACATGCATTTAAGCACTGTTTACCTGTAGACATTCGTTAAGGTCAACAGATACCTTCATTTTGGCTGTCAGAGATGGCAGGAGCCTAAACACAATGTGACAAGGTGTTAAACTGGGTAGCCAGCCTAGCCCACCCGTTCCCACAGCCACTCTCCGCCTGTCACAGCTGGTCTCAGGTGAAATTCCAGACAGTACAAGGTGACTGTAAAAGCACATTTTTCATGCCATAGAGCTTATAAACTGCTACTGCTGTGCTTCTGGGCAGCTGTAACAGGAGCAGTCAGGACAGCACAGAGACATTAACCAGTATTACAGAATGATTAACTAAGGAAGTTTAAGGAAGCAATGGGGAGGTAGAAACAAATTACTGAGATCTGCATTATCGTAGGCTGTCTCAGTGCCAAACTATTTAGGATCAAGTGCCAACCTCTTGCACAGACAGGTCAGAACCCTCCCCCTGCTTACAGACAGGAACATACCTACGTCAGGATGCCCATCCTGGTGATTTTGCATGTGCCTAGTTGCCAACAGACTGGCTCCTGTAGGACCATCCCACTAGACTTTTAGCTCTCACAGCATCATTACAAAGGGAATGTTCAAAGCAAACTGTACTGGATCACTTGACCACCATTCTCTCAAACTTCATGGACACTGAGGCAGCCTGGTGCACGTTTCAGATCTGTCAAGAAAGACCCTTATGGCCAGCTTCTCCCAGCTCAGAATTTGGGATCCACTGCTTGCAGTCATCTAGGAGAAAAAGCAGCCCACAAGGCCAATATGCTTACGTGGTGGAAGGTGTGCTGTGCATGTAAGCCTAACATTTATGGTGAAATACACACTGCCTGCACAAGAGACCAGCCAATAAAAGCGAGATTAAGTGCTTAGAAATGTTAAGAAACTCAAAAAAAAAAAAAGCTGTGAGAGGCAAGAAAGATAAAGACACCTTTAACATACTAAATATATTTATTCTTTCAGAAGCACTGCAAAATGTGGCCAGTCTTGACCTACAAGCAGCAATGAAACCTAAAGTCCCAGGCATATTACATGCCAGCATGCAACAGGGAGAACAGTAAAGATAGGGCCAATATAGGCCAAAGATACTTCCTCAGGAGATTAGGAAATATATTTTGGAGGAAGTGAAGGCCAACATGCTTCTCCCTTGGCAGAGCAAATCAATAACATGAATTTAAGTGAGCTGGGACCTAGATTTCCGCAAAGTTATCTCCTTCTCAGTCTCCTTCCTCAGCACTTCCTGACCTATGTCATCCAAAGGCACTAGAGACCAGAGGTGGAAACATGTTCTTCTGCTCTTGCCTTCTGCAGGCCAAGCGGTTCTCTTCTCACTCATCTGAGGGGCAGGGGAGAGGAGGGGGGGCACTCAAGGTGGCCCCCTTCCCCCACCATTAGTAGAGGCCGGTTCAGTGGCTGCTGACTGGGCAATGGGAAGGGCACAGAGCCAAAGTGCTCCAATGGGAACTATCTGTCCATCTCCCTTTCCTGGGACTCCTGCTGCAGGAACGGCCAGTGGAGCGTTACTTGGTGCCACTTGGTCTCTCCACAGTCCTTGAGGTCCTCTAAGTAAGTTCATGCTCCTCTTAGCCAGGGCTCTCCTTTCACCCCAAAAGTCCCGCCAGTATCTTCAGTGAGGTAACCAGTGACTGAGTAGCATCCGGTCCACTCCTGACAGGCTTGATGTCCCCACTCAGATGTGTCTGAGGAGGGAAAACACACACACAAAACACCCATGTACTTTTCCTAGGATATGGACATACACAGTACAGCGCCTGATTTTTCCGATGCAGCCCAGAAAGCTGTCTGATCCCGAGGAGTTTTGCTACCCGGTTACTTAGGCTAGGTTCACTCTTTTGCATCTGTCCCTTGGGAAGAGTGATTGTTTGGAAGGCTACCTGCATGCAGAGCAGACAAACTAAGGACAATTGCCCCTGCATGTGGGAGAGAAGACACTGTTAGCCCAAGCGAACAATGCGGTTTCAGGGACTGGAGGCTGCTCGATCCCTGCAGAAGGGTATGTTGGAAATCAGCACGCAAGGACAGAAAGTAAGTCCTGCTTCGTCTCTACTGTAAAAGTATGAATCTCTTATTTACATGTTCCCTTCGCATTTATTTCCAGGTTGGTTATAGTAGCACGTAGGTGAAGAGCTTGATCATTCAAGTTGGGAATTGGAAACAATTATTCAAGACCAGCAGCAACACGCTGGACATTTTTGCAATAGATTTCCTGTGACGCTACTCCCTGGTGAGAACCAGGAGTGCATTGATGACATACTACCAGGGATAACATGTTTAATATGGGCTGCGTCATTTAATCTAGAACCAGCTGGAACTCCTTTTTATTAGAAATATGCCTATATCGTGACCCTGACTTGTGGTTCCACAATTAACAATGAATAGACTATTCCAGTAGAATGCTAATACCATTATGATGAAAATGGTGTGCTTTACGTGGAATTACACGGCCTTGAACCCCTGTCCCCGATACAATGCAGAAGGTATGACTGCACATCGGATGGTCTCTGACTATGAAGTCACAACTCTAACACTACGCTACTAGATCACAGCTCTAACTAAAGCTGGCTAATCACCAGTTGTGCAAAACTCCATGCTACATCCCACCTCGTAAACCAGCTGTCCAGAAATGGGCTAAACCACCATAATGGTGAAGAAACTTTTTCTGGTGTACAAGTGGTTTTGAGTCCATGACTGGAAAAAGATGCATAGAGAGAATCCTGGGGGCAGAAGCAGACAGACTGCCAAATCATACAGGTCATGCCTCATGTGCACAACAATATTCATGCAAGTTTTGTTGAGTGAAACCCCATGCCATGTTCGCTCTCCGAAAGCATGTGACACCAACTGCAGCTGGGTCACCTCCTAAGCTGATGAATGGAAAATGGGTGTTGGGAAGTGGGGGAAGCCACAACCAAACACAGAAATCAAGAACAGATGGCAAGAAAGCTTCATCTTTTTTTTTTTCTTTTTTTTTCCCCCAGGACACGCACACATTGTACAGTAGGGTAAGCAGCACTAGCTGAGCTACGAGATGTTTTCTTACTAGGCAAAATTCTTGCTGATTATGAAAAGTTATCTCAGCTACCTAATCGGAGCAAGTCCTTCACCCATGGCTAGCCAGGAACTTCCAGTTCTCTAACAAGGTCCCAGGCAAGATGAGGAAGGGGAGATGGAATGATGTGGTAATGCTGGAAGATGGGCGTTGCTGACCAGTCAGCAATTCACGTCCTGTATTTTCTCTTGTCCTTGGCTGTTAGAGCTAGCGTCTTAAATAGTTTCTATCTCCTAGCTGTGCTCCCATCCTCCTCCCCACCAAAGGTTTGGACACCCACCCAACCCTAAATCTAGTATCACAAAAGCATACTTGCCAGAACTCTGCACCTTGGCTGTGACAAAATTCTGGGCAGTCCTACAAGGCACAACTGAGGAGCTGGGCTACTGCAGTTAGTCACCAGCCTGTGATTCTTAGGGAGCATTAGGTCTAGTTAGAAGGAAGGTCCTTCCTTGTCAGTCTGGCATCTGGAGCAACTACAGCCATAGAGGCCTGGTTCTAGGGCACGTTTCAAAATTGTCTTAGGGTAGCCCCAGTCCCAGTGACATGCCCTACCACAAAGTACTTATTGCCTTTTTTGCCACAGGTCTCATGCAAGTTCTCGTGAAAAAAAATCAGGTGTGGCAAGCTGCTCCAGAAAGCCAGCTGCAGTCCTGGATTTAGAGACAGGCTGCTCTGCAGTCTTGTAAATGTAAACGTGTGGTTTCCACGAAGACCTGGAGTATCCTAGATAGGATCACATCCCAGCATAATACAGCTTAGCAATAACAAAGCTGCACTACCAGGAAAGTGCATTTTTCCAGTTTTTGACCACCAGAAACTGAAGAACGATTTTGCAGGCTACTGCAGGAAGTGTTTGGCAGGAGAACGCTGGGTGCGGTGTGCTTTAGCAGCGAAACAGAGGGGCAATGCACAAGACCCTGCTGTAATACTCTGGGAGGGATGAAGACAGGCTGGGTCATGCTGGTGGGGAGCAGCAGCATGAACCCTGCTTCAAGGGGCAGAACTTGAGTACAACCCAACACCACAACATACCCTTGTCCAAGCTTCTCCCTGAAGCTCCAAAATCACTCCAGAGCAAACTATAGAGGAAACATACACATGAGTAAGCATGGATAACTGGACAGCTAGGGCTTTGCGTATCCTGTTGGATGTAAGCTAACAATACAGTACAGATATAGCCAAAATCACTTTTAAGTAGTCCAGTCATTCTTCACTGGCTGCTTAAGAAAGCCAAGTTCTCTACTTACATGCTCTGAATTACTGTGCCACGGCCAGACATCTAACTTTTAAGATGCTGCAATGCCTGATATGCACAATCTCAGTAAAGCCTCCCACAGAGCAAGACATGCACCACACTTAAGCAAATACCAGACACAGTGAGTGTACTTAATATTTTAAAATTATTTTCAACTCACTTGCTCTTCCTGCTGGGGAACTCTGGGGAGCTGGGACTGGATGATCCATCAGACTTCAGGTCAAAGAAAGTTCCTGGACTGTCCAGCACTTTCTGTATCCTCTCTGCAGCATCTCTGCTGGGACAAAAGAGAAACCAGCTACATCCCAGGACCAGAGTTAACCTCTATCTCTTCTAACACTTCCTTACAAGCCATGATACAAAGCTGGATCTCTCATATACACATGGAAGGGAAGCAAATGTGGTTGTGCTGAAAAGGGCAGATTCCTTAGATGTGACCTGTTGAGGGCAATAGATTAGAAATGGCCAACTTTAAACTCCTTTTGAATTGATATAAAACTGTACATTAATTTAAATAGTAATTCTTCAACTACTTCTTCTACTCTCCCCATTGCATTGGTCTTAAGAAGCTTTAGCATTGATTAGAAAGCTTATATATTTATTGCATAAAGAAAAAGAATTCAGCAAATTTCACTGTTTCAGGCTGGCTACAATAGTTTTATTGCTACTAGCACTTGTGAAGATACTTATGAAGAAAGTTGTGTGAGTAACTGAAAAGTGGGGTGTGATTAATTAAGGATTGGAAAACTCAGATATTTTGGAGTTGGTTTTGTAGCTTCAGTGATGGAGTTCACAAAGTGCCTCCTCTGCTCCCTTGGCCAGTTGGTGCTACCCGTGCCCCTCACATCACAGTGTCTCCTGCCCTCACTTGTGCTCAAACAATGGTTTGCAAGACAGGGAATTGTCATGACAGAAAACAAACCTGGAACTAAGGCAACCCTGAAATTTCCATGACACGCAAACAAGCCGGCCGGACTGGGCCAGCTCTGCCATCAAAGCCTCTGCACATCATTCAACCACAGCTGCAGGGCGAAGTCGCCCATGAGGCACTGAGCTCACCCTTGCCAGAGAGGGCTGCTCCAGCCTCCATCACTCTTGTCCAGGGTGCTTCCACCCATGCTGGTACCCATGAGACACCCCTAGGAGCCAGTTCACAGCAGAATCTGGCAGACAATTAACCAACAAGAGTAAGTTGAGACTTTTTCTGTTAGATTAATGGGCTGAATCAGTTCCACGAAGGGTCCAACTAAGCATCTGAGCCCTCCCAAGGAGTGGAGCAGGATGGGGTAGTTGAGACAGTGGGCAAGGGAAATACATCTGCTTTCCAGTAGCAACGAGCTGTTCGGAGAGACCAGCTGCCAGTAAAACCTTCAAGAACCACCCAGTCAGTCTTTCATAAAACAGAAGATAAGGCTCACTGTTCCTTGTATCTAAGACTGCAAATAAGCCAAAGGAAACCAAAATAAACCCAAGAGCTTACCAACTCCCTCCTAGCAAAGAGCAGGAAAAAAAAGAAAAGAAATTCAAGGGGTTTTGTTACTGTAGAAAACTTTTACAGAACTTCTAAGGGGATAAAGTATGTTGTACATGAAGTAATGGATTGAGGGGCACAGCTGCATAAGGTAAAAAATTATTTAAAGTAATGAGGAGCTGTGGCTACTGTGTTGGCTTAGGCTGTTACAGGGAAGCTGTTTCAGAAGATTTTATTTGTCTCAAAGAAAGTTCTATGCTATTTTTATCCAGATTAGTCATAGGCACCTCATTAAGGAAAGGCCCAACAGAATAAATGGAAAGAAGGGAAAATGTAGTAATTCTTCCTGTCGTGAAATCACCAGTTTCTACATTAAAGACGGCTTCTCCCATTTTACACTGAGCCTCTAAGCTGTTCCCTGGAATTCTTGCAACTGGGAAAACAGCATGTTAGATGCAGAGCATTCATGTGACTTTTGAGACAGCTAGAGCAGAGATAAATTTATTGCTTTAACTAACCAGTCTCTCAGGACCAGTAGACAACTTCTGAATGGTTACAATTCAGTCAAATATGCCATATAACTCCTACAACTTATATGGTACCCCTTTATAATTATTTCTCAGACCACCCAATTTAAACACTAGTCATTTTGACTTGACTTTTTTAAAAAAAAATCCTTTAAGATATCGTAAGTTTTAGCTATTTTAACTTTTTAACATGAAAACAAACAATCAAGCACCCAATTCCCCCTTCCCAAGAAAATCCTTTCCTCCAACTCTTATCTAAAAGTGGTGAAAACAGAACAGGAGAATCAAGAGTCCTGGATCACACTGCACAATGCTTCATAGCAATCTTACCATGTTCCTCCACCCACCTCTTCCCTTCTTCCTTAAATATTGATTCTCCCCATTCCCAAATGTCCTTTTTTTATTTTGTTTTGGCCATTTGTCCATTAGCTGATGATCGGGCTTTTCTTCCTGTTCCAACCATTTCCATTTCAGTTCTCATTCCTGTCGATTGCACGGACTGCCCTCGCTGCCTGCCCTTCTATACCTCCCTTTTCTCATCTCCTTCTGTTTTTTCCCTTGCTTTGTCTCCTCTCCCCATGGCTCATACCTCTTTTCCTCCTGTATGTTCTCAATACCAATGGCACTACTCCGTCGCCCATGGAAGCGGCTGGCTCGAGTACGTGATGGGCTCCTACCAGGCAAGGCAAAAGACTAGAAAAAAGGAAAGTGTGACAGAAAGGGTGGAGGGGAACAAGACAGGAAAAGCTGTGGAGAACTGGAAGCATGGGAGAGGGAGTCTGTGATGCTGATCAGGTCCTCTCCTCTGCTCTGCAATGCAAGAGCACAGCCCAGCTCCATGCAAGCAGGAGTACCTGTTGTCAGTGAGAATGGGAAGCTAGAGCTTGCAAAGGGGCTATGAGAAAGAGACGTCGGGACACAGGAACAAAGGCAGAACAAGATACACAGCCAGTGTGCAGAGAAGGAGGCCCAGGCAGGGACGTATCCCCATAGTATGACAGAAGGAGAGGCAGAATCAGAAAGGTAGGGAAAACCAGGAGTTAAAGGAGAGAAGGAAGCAGGAAACCCAGCTCAGTTCTGTGCCTTTGTTGTCCTGAGATAAAGAATGTGTACAAAGGGTCACCAAGAGATTTCTTCACTGGAAGGCACCTTCTTGGCTTACTCAGAGATTTACTTATTTTATTTTTTTTTTAGTTTGCCTGTATTGACATTGCTAGTGCAGAGACTGCAATCAGCTGTATACACTTTGGCCAAGGTAACCATATTTCCACTATCAGAAGCACAGATCCTTTTCCAGAACCATCTGTCATGAATTTATTACGCTCACGGTGATCATGTATGTTTAGTGTCCCTATCAGATAAGAAAGACTTTGATAGTGATTAGAAATATTCACTCTTTCTCTCACCCCAAACTATTAATTCTGCTGTTTGTTCCCAACATGCTATTTACAGCAAAACAGCACCTTGAATAAACTTGTGCACCTGCTGATATTACAGAAAACAGCCTGTCTAGTGGGACTGAAGGAAATGGGACAGCTCGAGTTCTCAGCTCTTGCCATATGGCAGTACAGCACCATTCTAGTCAAACCACAGCACATGTTTTTTTAAGGTATGGCAACACAGAGGACCTAATCCAGGACAGATGTCTGACACAGAGCCACCTTTGGCTTTCTTTCCCCCATCTGCATCAATCTCGGCTCTAGTTTACAGACAATCTGGGGCTGGATATCGGCACAGACAAAACAGCTGGCACCACATGCTGCCACCACTTGGGAAGTGGGGCGACACAGCAAAAAGATTCACAGCAGGACAAGAGGGCAAACTAATAAGGGAAGAGAAATAAAATGTATGGGTGGGTCAAAAAGGTATGCCAGGTTTCTCCTTAGAACCCACCCAAGTACCTTACCGCAGCAATGGCCTTAGGGCCCTCGGCGACACTCTGGCTGAGGGCAAGGCCAGCGGTAGTGGGGCGGCTGGGCAGGGTGGCCGGCTGCTGCTTTCTCATGGATATCCCCATGGTATCCAGGCTCTGGCTGCGGCCTCTGATCACCCGCTGAACAGGAGGGAGGCAGGGAAACAGACAAACACAGGTACACATATAGACATGCACACGGTAGGGCAGTACGAATTGCACCACAGGCTGGGTGGAGAGCTGGGACAGACCAACACCAGAACCACACAAGCCCCAACTCCTAGCAGGCACGGACATGGATGCTGCCCACTTTTGGTCCGAGCTGGCTGCCAGGGAAGGATTCTCCCTCAGCTAGGTTCTCTACTGTCCCCTCCCTTGTCCTGTTGCAGTAAGTGAAGGCTCCAGACCAGCACCACAGCACACTGAGTAAGGCAGCAGTGTTGGGAGCATCCCACCCAGTACAGGCTGCAACACGCACAATCAACCTCCTCCTCCTCCTCCAGACTGTGGGGTTCAGTCCTGCATGAACCTGAGTGCTGGGTCCAAGGGGAAAGCTGCCATGTCAAAACCTGAGGCATCTGAAAAAGCCATTTTCTGAGTTTACTCAGCCTTTTACAAAGGCCACCTGTGTATTGACATGCGAATCACAGCATCTGCTGAAGTCAGAAAAGGACATCTGGGGATCACTAGGGTGTGCCATGGATGGGTATGAAACTCCTGGTTAGCAGGAGTAGACTGATCGTACATAAAAATACACCTCACCAAAGCACCCCAGCTCTGATCAAAGCTACACGTATGGCTACCAAACCTATATGTGAATGGATTAGTTTCACAGCCCTTAAAGACTCTGACCAGCCTACCATACAAGGTGGTCGTCTGAAGAAATGCTGTTTGTAATACATTCCTCTGTTCAGACAGGTAACTTATTATACAAAAGAAGTGGCGAGGCACTTCCCACAGCAGTGGGAAAGGGGAAGTAGATAGGAAAGTGATGTACGTTTCTCTGTGTATAATCAGTTCAAACCTCAGTTTGCCTGTTTGTAATAAACCTTTGCTTTCTTTTATCATCTTGATCACTTTCCAAAGTAAATTCTGTCACCCAGTCCTGATTTATTAGGAAAAAAAAAAAGCATCATCTACATAGAACAAAGGTAAATTAACTCTGGCTTTTGGAGGGTAAATAAAGCATCACAGTTTTTCTAGACAGTACACTTGCAGGTAAGTTAAAATTGCCTTGCAGTGGCTCTTCCAACTCCTTCAGTTGTAATGAAAATTAATTGGAAGAGATCTGTTGTAGGCACTGAAAGCTGCTTCCTACTAGTTATTACAATTCCTCTTGCAAACACTCCTTTTTCTCTAAGTCATGGAGTGAAACCCCATCTGACACCAGATGCCAACATGACCCATAAAGAGTTTGACTTCTCAGGGACAGGACAGAATTCCACTCTGGACTATGTTGTTGCTCTGTAGGAAGGAGCACAGGCAGGAGGGAAATGTCTTTACTGGAGAAATACTGTGAAGCACAGCTGAAGATGCTCTAAAGAAAGGCTGCTGGATGGCAAGATGACCTGAGCACAGCTGGTCAGCAGGGCCAATATTCCTTGGAGGGACACACGATGAGCTTAAGCATGAGCAACTGGGTAAGGAATCAGTCCTCTATGGCTCACCTTGAAATTCTCAAGGAAGCCCCCACTGCCATTCTCTATCTTGTCATCCTCTCCTATGGGTAATCCCATCATACTGCGGCTGCGAAGCTGCAGCTCCTCAAAAAGGCTCTCCAGGAGGGCACTCCGGGTTCTTTCCTGCATCAACATTGGGAATGAAAACACAGCTATCATTGGGAGTGGAGAGACTTTTTTCCCTCGTTTTTGCAATGTCTCACATTCTCCTTAAACCCAAACTTTTAAACGCTTTCTAAAGCAAGTCATAAAGGACATCAGTACTTTTTTTACAGGTGATGCAACGGAGGCATGTTTTTTCTAGATCAGTCAAGCAGCAGAGTCTGGAACAGGATTTTGGTGCCTTGAACCAAAATCCAGTTGTATCTGCACGCATCCTGTAGCACAATACTGAGTTTCAGGTAATACAGAATTTCCTCCAGCAAAATGTACGCATCACATTCCCATTCTTATTTGACCATTAGATCTTTACCTTAGAATGTACCTGTTCATATTCTATCATGCCTGCTGTGAAACACAAAGGAAGCATCACATAGCTGAGCATAAGTACATTTACTCTTCCTGTTTTAAGCAACACAAAATTAGAAGAAAGTAAATAATTGTACTTTTTCTTAATCTGGCAGTAATACAGTTTTATAATTTTAAAGGGAAGCAACCAGGTAATAGACTCACCTCTAATTTAGCAAATTTCTCAGCTCGATAGCAGCTGTACTCAGCATTGATGAGCTTGACCAGGAGGAATTCGCGGAACTCTGCGCTCTACAAGACAAAATGAAGACTAGACTGGAGATGAAAACAGTAATAAAAATATCCCATGAGAAAAGCTCTACCTTACTACTCTTTAGACCTCCGAAGTCCTCTAGCTGGACTGGCAGTACTGACCCAGAACACAGGGCTGTGTATCGCATCCCTACCATCTAACACTGGAACAGAGAAACGAACCTTTCTAAATATGGCTGGGTTTGGCAGAGGGGGTCCAAAGAAGGGGACATCGTCTCGAGCTGTGACTGAAACCTGGAACAATACAAGGAGAAAAACATAAGTATCATAACTTCAAACTGCTAAGGTATGTCTGATCCCACCTGAATCATCTACATAGCCAAAAGAGATCTAACATGCTGTCCTGTGCACCCATCTATTTCTGCACTCCATGAATGGATGTGCTGATGTATCCCGCAGAAATTCAGTAAGCTAGATGCTCACACAGTAAAAGCAACAAAAAACAGTTGAACCAATTGCTTTTTAAAAAAATATTTTTCATAAATACTTTTAATAATAACCAGAGTGTTTAGAACAACAAAAAAATATATAAAATTAAGGTACTTCCATTCAGCCTGCAAGCTTTACCTCCACTAGAAGAATTTTTGTCAACATGGTTGTACTGACCTATTTTTTTTGACAGACTCCTCAGTGGAAATGCACTGCACGCTGAAGGGGCTAGCTCAGTGACACCACCTCTCTAAGTCACATGTGGTTCACATACAAAAGCACTTTCCCAGTAAGAGATATGGAAATGCATGCTTTTTTTAAAAAATAACAACAAACAAACAACAAAACATGCTCCTACCTGATATACCAATACCAGAAAAAGAAACTGTAATGCAGTTCAATTTTTACATACTGTCACTTGGCTCTTCACAGCACTTACCTGTAATTACATGCAGCTGTCTTACCAGATACATACAGCATTTAAGAATATTTCACAGTTGGCTTTTTTTTGTCACGTTTGAGATGGAAAAATACCATTACTTGCCATTTCATACAACAGGGAACAATGTCATAATAACAGCAACTGCCTCAAAATAACACTCCAGTGTAAATGTCACAGAGGCAATGCCAGGCACAAGCTTAACAAGAGGAGGGAGAAGGGCCCTGAGCTTAAATCAGGTTTCTCACCTTGCAGGCCAGCCTCCCTAATTACAAGGCCTCCCTCTCCCTCCTAATAGACATCTACCAGTTAAAATCCTGCTTTGCATTTTTAATTTTGTGATTGCAAAAATTAGTTTGAAGAAATAAATTCCATTAATATTCCGAATTAACCACTAGGCACTAAAGCTGAAGCAAATGGAACAACAGATGGAAAAAAGTCTTCCCAAACTGCAGTCTCTGATGTACTCGAGTGCTTCAAGGCAGAATGAGTTAAAACCCCCTTGCAAAAGCCTTTGCAGAAAACTCTGTGTGGGCTCTAGGGTCCTGACCAGGACTACTTTTTCATGAAAAGACACAAGCAGCCCTATTACACAGACACAAAGAGTGGCAGTGCAGACAGGCAAAGATGAAAACAATAGCAGGAAGAGACAAGACGAATGGCGAGCTTCCCCAGCTCTTCCTCTTGCCATCCAGTGAATTCCTGCACCCTACAGAGCCGACGGTGAGAGAAGAAATGGGGCCCCGCGCCCCTGATCAGCATGAGGCCATCGTGTCCCTCCAGAGCTGGCTGCCCACAGTGTCGGGAGCCATGTAGGGTGGCTGTCCTGCTCCAGCACCCTCCTTCGTGGCAGAGGAGATGGGGATCCTCTCCAAATTTTTATATTCGTGGTGTTCTTGTAGACCTCCAAGGCATAAGGGCTCATCATCACCAAATCAGCATTGCTACGTAATGTGAGACACAGCACTTTGATCAAAATGTTGCTACAATGGAAAATCCACCACAGAATGCAAGCTTCTATGTATTTTCTGCTCTCTCAGAGTGACTAAGTTGAACATAAAGTTATATAGACACCCATACAGAGGTGTGTGACAGGGAAAAAGCCATGTCCAAGGGCTGCAGATAGTGAATTCATGTCCTAGCAGGGCTTCTTTCAGCTGGAGGGCCCTGACAGGTAGCACTTCCCTGACAGGTGGGCATCAGTTTGGTGACCCCTAAAAGCAGATGTACCTCCTATGGATTCCACAGGTGAGACCAAGCAGCTGTATCTGCCCTGCAGGCTCCGGCCATACGCGCTCTCTCATCACAGCGCGGTGTGGCACAAGCCACGTGGACGTGGATGCGTTTTACCGACTTGTATAATGCAAGCAAGACATCCCCCACAATGGGGTCAATTGTGCCTCATGCTCTTTGATGTAAACAAAATTTTTCTGAATTCTGAACTCATCCTGCTTCAATTCCCAAGTGTCAAGCTTCAGGAATGCATGAGCTGCTTCGAACAACATGCAACTGCATTCTACTTTCATGCGTAGATACTCAACAGGTCAGATGGCAGCTGGCCGAACCGCACCTCTCCCGGAGGCACAAGAACAGGTTTCCACCTGGAGGATCAGCAATGGCAAGTCAGTACAGAGGAACACACTGACTCCGTTTACCTTGTAGAGGGTGTTCCCAGTGGTGCCGTGGGTGAGCTGAACTACCACATAAGCATGGAGGAAGTTAGAAGCAATCATATCAGGGACAAAAGTCGTGCTTTCATCCTGGAAGATGATGGCTACAATGTCATTCCCAATGTGACGCTTTCGCTGAAGCTGGAGAGGAGAAAATAAAGGCAGGTGAAAAAAAGCAGAAAAAGATACAATGGGCCTCAAATGTAAGGGAGGAAAATAAGCTGACCTTGTAGAGGAACAAGGCTGAATTGGCAGAGCTGTTAGTGTACAGATAAGTGGCCAAATTTGGCCGTGAAACCGCAAGCACGTGAACAGCTCGTAAGGAGCAACTGCTTTGCTACATGTAGACATATTCCCAGGTGCTTTGCTGCACGTAGGCACATTCCAAGGCAGAATTTGGGTAGATAAGTGATTGTATATAATCAGCACTTATGCACGCAATAAACGATCTCACTTCTTCACTGGCTTGGGGTCCGTGTCTTAATATGCCACACAAACACCAGCTGCCTAGCATCCCCAACCCCTCTGCTCAACCAAACCCCTCGTCTCTATTTTTACCATTACTCCAGCCATAATTCCCCACATTACACAGTTTGGCATTCCCCCCTCCTCGCTGTCCCTCAGCAAACACCCCTCATCTCTTAGCCAGGCTGTCACATGCCTCAGTTCTCCTTCCAGTACCTGCTGGGAGTCTCCTTCCGTGAAGGGCAGCTTTGTAGACACATGGAACATGATTTCCTTGCCCCGGAAATTTGTATAGACGGACTCAGTGCCCGTCTGACCTCTGGTGACATCCAAGCCTCCCCGGAACCTGAGAAAGTCCATGGGTCAGGCAGGACAAAGGGGAGAGAGTGGAGAGAAGAAAGACAGTATCAGTAACAGTAGCATGGTACATCGATGTTATCAAAGGTAATTTTTAAGAAATCAGTGATAGTGAGGCACCACATCTTCCCAAAACAAATGCACTGACTGAAGCTGCACAACGTTTCTGCCAAGGAGCATCCTTGCTTGCTAAAATCTATGAAGCTAAACCAGGGATCCTCAAAGGAGGTACTTTCTTTGGCACTCTTCTGAGCAACAAAAACCATCTTTTACAACTACAGAAAGGATGGGCTACCCCACAGAAGGAGACTAAAACAACACCCACCCTGACCATCACAAAACAAACATGCATTCACACAGTCAAATAACATTATTCTTTACTGGTACCATGGGTCAGATTGAGAGACCAGGAGACCTTTAAATGAAAATACCAGCAGAGACCAAAGCTCCAACTTGTTCCCAGATATGGTGGCTGACAAGAGCATCCTGGGCTTTTCCACCTGCACTGGATTCAGAGGACACAGGACTTCCCAGGAAGCAGGGCTCTAACAGGGTCATAGTCACAGCCCTGAGCACCCGCATCCCCTGGCCCAGCCTGGCTCTCCAGCTGTGCTGGGTACGCACCCACGGAAATCCTGCAGTTGAATCCTGTCACCAAGGAAATCCAGGAACTCCAGGAAGCCCAGGCTCTCTTCTGTGTTACTGAAGACTTCTTCTTCGGTCGTCTTCAAAAGGAAAGGAGGAGTCAGAAGGAGCACAGTAGTACAAACAGCAGGTGGGAACTTCTACGCGGGGTTCAACCAGTTTTGAGGACTGGTGCAAACACACCGACCGACATGGGGAACGCTTCCCTCCCTTCTCTTTACGGCATCTGCATTTGCCATGGGGTAGAGTAGACCATGTTATGACATTTAAGCTAAGGGAACGGACTCTGTGTTTTGTCTCAAGTGTCACGGGATCTGAGGGAGCTTACCTGCCCAGGCTTCTGGTAGATGACCCCGAATTTGAAGTTATTGCTTATTACATGTTCATCAAACGCAACAATAAGCTGTGAAGCCTAAGGTAATGAAAATACAAATTATCAGCTGGACACCATTAGCCAGACGTTGATGGAAAAGGGATAGAGAGATACATCAGAAGATGATACCTTGGGGTAGAGGACAGGGAAGAAGCGTTCAACGTTCACATCCTCACAGAGCAGCTGTGGAGTGAGAGAGGGAGGGAAGCAGAAGGGTGATTACCGTGTGCCCGAGCTCACTGCGGGCACAAGGGCATAGGCACCGCTTATCATTACCTGGCACGAGTCCTTTTAGGCAAAAATTATGAGGTAAAGTCAGAAGAGAGAGAAGTTAATGAAGGTATAAAAGGGAAGTAGATGACAGTACTGTTGGGGAATGGCAGAAGAGAAGGAAATGGGAGGACAGAGGGGAAAAGGACTTGAAGAACAAGGCGTCAGGAGTGAACAGCGAAGCATGGATCTCACCTTGGCCATCTGGACAGCATTGGGGAACTCATTCAGGCAGGAAATTGGGATCAGATCATGTTTGGTGCCAGTCCGAGTCCTGACACAAAACAAAACATGCCTTAGGACAAAGGCTGAGGGGATGCACAAGCAACAGCAGCTCTTTAACGGTCTCCTTTCTTCCAGATTATCCTTAATGCAGTTAATTCTAGAGGACTCATTTTAAGCCTGGTGCATAAAATCACTCAAAGAGGGAGGCAAGCACACTTCCTTTTTGAGGGAAGAACATGTTTTTCTCTCATGAACTCTAAAGATGTGCCTGCAAATGCCATTTCGGCTTCCCAAAGAAAACTGCTGAGAGGAGAAGGCAAGAAAGGAAAGCTCACAGGTTTCTTTGCAGTCCTCCCCAGGAGAAAGACACGAGGTTCACACCCGTATCCCTGCAGGGGAAGCTCAGGGCAAGACGAGAGGCACAGCACAGTGACATATGCTTCAGCAGGCATCGTTACCTCAGCAGCAGGCGCAGGTTTTCCTGTTTCTCAATCTGTTCGTACTTCACAGAAAGTACCAGGTAGCCCAAGGACACGTCACTGGAGTAAAAGTTCTGGTGCTCCTGAAAACAGGAAGCCAAAATACATTACTCCCAACACAACCCTACCACGAGTTTACCAGATTTTTTGCATACAACCTGTCACTCAAGACAAGCTAACTTTCCACAACCTAGCAATGGCATGCTTGAAGACACGTGTATGCTGTCTCCCAGCCCCCTGGACAATCAATGCACGAGCATATCAGAGTTCATCCACTGTCAGTTTAGCTCCTCCCCAGCTGCGCATCATCTGAAGGGCTCCCAAGAAGGAACAGGATGAGAACATTCAGCAACATATTTTTAAGAAATCAGGTTTCTTGTAAATAAATTCATATCTTTCATGGATTTTCCTGTATCCATTTGGACTTTGTGTGACTAAGTAGTGGTCTCCAGCACACTCAGCTGGATGTGGTCTTGGGAATTCATTTATACAAACAGTAACGGCAGGATCGTTAGACCAAACGGTTGATCTCTAAGAGCACTCGCATCTCAGGAGGATGCAGTCAGAGCTGCAGGTAACTGCCTTGCAGATGAACACTGCTCTCAGCAGTGCCACTGCCACCGCCCGAGCTTTGTGGAGTGAGCCTCCAACAGAGGGAGTCACTCGGTCAAACAGGGAACCGTAACGCAAACGTTTTCACGGGCTCTGTACAGAAGTGGCTGTGGCCATACGTTTCTTCTGGCTATACAGTCATGTTCCAATGGTCTGGGTATAGCAATATATATTTTATATATTTTTAACATATATATATGTATATAAAACATACATATTGCTTACATATTGCTTTGTATAGCCTCTAACCTCAAAAGATTATGAAGCCTTTTGACAAGGGATGTGAATGGAAACCTTTAGCACAACGAGAATACTATATAGGTGGAATCACCCAGAAATGCTTAGATCACTCCCATCCTCCTAGTGGAACACCACTTTATGGCCAAGTTTTGGAACTGTCTGCTACATTAACTCAGACCAAACAAAGAGCTGAGATTGAGCTCATGCTTTCAGCAAACAGTGCAAAATTATTTGGTTTGAGGTATAGCAGGACAGAGAGATCAATGAGAATGTCATGCAGGGGATCCAATTCCCTTTAGATTAGATTTTCTTAGATTAATATCATAATCTCTTGCTGCTAATGAGAACTTCTGTTGAAATGGGCAGAAGTACATTCTAGTATTTAGCCTCCAACCCAGGGGTATGGTACTTCTGAGCTAGCCATGATGGAAGCTGGAGTAAAACTCCTTCTCAGCAAAGCAAAATCATAATGAATACAACAAAATAAAACAAAATAAAGAATACCAAAATGAAAATAATCTCAGCTACCCTATCACAGGCAGAATTATCAGTGCCTCCTTATGCCTTGGGAACATGAAAATCAGAAGAAAGTTATATAGCAGTCTTACTGACAGCTGAATCGGGCATGTGCCCACAGAGATCTTCAGTGCATAACAGTTCAGGCAATGAAGACAAAAAAATTAAACCAAGGCTTTCTTTTGGTATCTTTTGTAGACAAAGCTTGGGATTTTCCAAATCCCAGATGACGTACTTCAAGATATCAGCTGGATCTCCCACTTGTGGTTCTGTAGGAAAAAGCAGCTCTGTCCATGCATTGAGAAGTCAGATGCTCCCAGGAGATAACATACACACACTTTAATGGGGAGTCTGATTCCCAAATTCCACTTATCAACTGTTTCACAGAGAAGAGGTACCCACTCACAGAGAAGAGGTATCTTGTTTGTTGATACATTTTCTAATGATAGTGTTGCTCACCACCAACTTGAAAGATATAATCAAAGTACTCTGCATACATTTCAGCGTGTACAGATTCTGTTCTGATGTACACCAGTGGGTTTATGCTGTTTGGTCATACAAGTGATGTCCCCAGCCTAAATGCCAAGTGTTTGCCGGTCAAATTCAATGGAGGAGAGATATAAAACACCATTCCCATGCAAATAATAAACAGGCTGTTCTACCGCCAGAGCAGCAGTCATGTCAAATCAAGGACAGTCACTTGCAACCCAAGAAGACGGCCAAGGAGCATGAAGCCAGTAATCAGGACTGCAAGACTCAGAGGGAGCATCACAGGAGGCACCATATTAGTGCATCCTAACACAAAAGTGTTATGCACTGGGACAGCAAGTTAGGTGCCTAGTTGTTTGGTCAGCACTTGCATGACTTGGAATGTGCTCTGTGAAAGGAATACTCCAGAGACAATAAATTAGTAATAAGGACTGACTCAGCAAAGTGTATAATTTGATCAGAAAGAGCTGCTAGTCTGACAGTTCCTTCCTCAGCCTTTTGCCTAGAAAATACAGAAGGTCTGCTCTGTCTCTGGTGGATTGCAACCCCTCTCAAGATGCTGATGAGATTGCCTTTTGCTGTGGAAAAAAATCTAAAATATTTTTTGTATTAGTCATACTCCTGGCTCACTGTGAAATAAAAGATACACCTAGTGAAATACTGATACCTATGTGGACATAGGCATCTTGAAGTCAATAGACATAAATCAATCCCCACTTTGGAAAAAAAAAAGGGGGGGAATAACTAAAACTACAGTCACTATCCTGAACCTGGACATGGAGATGAAGCTATTGAACTTCTTCAATTATTAGAGATATCGTCATCCTCACTTCCTCTTTGAGATGAAAATAAATAAATCAATCAATCAATCAACAGCCAGGACTGCCCTGCTACTGACTTGCATGGAAAACACTTCATGGCTTTTGGTGCTAGCAGCATAGTCTACCTTCTGCTGAAACAGGCCAAACAAGCGGGTCCTATAAAAGATAAGGTAAGTAAAGAGCGGCAAACAGAATAACATGGCCTCCAGCTGTAGCACTCAGATCACAAAGTCCAGTGTGATGCATCACACAAGTCAAGGACAGCAACTGAACTTCCCTGCACGTGGGAAGAAAAGCTGAAATCAAAGGAAGCCACAAAGGCTGAGCAGGCAGTTTATTTATTCTGACCATGGCTTTCAGGATACTAACAGATCTTTGGGATGCAAACAAGAATCAGGTGCAGCAGTCATTGTGAGCAAGGGCAGAAAGACAGCAGCTGAGGAACAGACCAACTCAAGGAACAAAACAAGAGCATGCTCAATGGTCAGCTGAAGTCTGGAATCAAAGAAGTCCATAAACCAAAGAAGGCATACACTAGGGCAGATGCCCAAGACAGGCTGTTAAGGAAAAAAGATGTCACAATGCCAACAAAAGTCAGGGCCAGAAGTCAGAACAAAGGAATAGGAGCCAAAGCCTAAGGTCAGCTGCAGCCAAAAGTAACACTGAGCTGCGGAGACCAGGAAAGAGGATGCGCCTTCCTAGGCCAGACCCCGGCAGGTCTGACACATGGGGGTCTCTGCTGCTTTGGAGACTGGGCTCTCAGCTCCGCAGCCAGCATAGCCAGGCAGAGCAGCCCAAAGGGATGCAGTCTGCACAGGGGAACGGGCACCAGAATTAGTGGGCATCTTACACAATGGAGTCTTTGCCAAAGCTGCTCTGGCTGCCCAGCTTGATCCTGAACGTGACCCTGGGTTTTAAACTGAGATCTGAGTAATTGCGTAATTGAGTAATTATGAACAAAACTATAATTTCCTCGTTACTTTTTCTTTCTTCTGTGATTTTCTTTCTTTGTAAAAGCACATAGGCAACAGAGGCAGACTCAAGAGTCCTTCAGCATACAAAAGCATTTATTGTTAGCTGTCCCGAAGTTAGAGATGAACCGTCAAAAGGCTTTACAGTCAATACTGAAGACCAATAAACTTATGGTACTGAAGTACATAAGTTACTGGTACAGCATCATTATTGCAGCAAGCCTTCTGGTTGGAAAAGTGTAAGGTGTTGCCTGCCAGTTGGATGACAACGAGGACCTGGAAGCTGCTGCCATTGCTGGTAACTACAGAACACAGACCCACTGAGGGTGGGCTGGTATTGAAATAATACCTGATAAGGCTGTTTCCTTGCAGGCCCCCCCTGCACCTCTGCTTAGACAAAACTTAAAAAGAAAAAAATATTATCTTGGGCTGATGTTAGCATGCCATGGCAGGAAAATAGCGGCAAGCTCCAAAAGACATGTATTTGCATACCAGAGGAAAATGATCCTAAATATGAAAGACTTGCAGTCTCAGCAAGTTCACTAAAGCACACACTCAGACAGCACGTTCACTAAAAGCATAGACTTGTAGTAATGAAACAAAATTAGAGAGACTTTAAAACAGCAGAAGAGATCATTACAATTATACCTAATAACAAAAATGTCCTTTGACTGCTTCAGATGGTTTCTGCCTCTTTGTCCTAGGTTAAGCTAGAATTTCACACTAATAACTTAAAGCATAGTTCTTTCCACGGAGAGGACTCCAGGGAGTCAGCTCCCCAGCAGCCCACAGGACTACAGCAGCAGCACTTTAACCAGCACAAAGAAAGAACAGCCTGATGGAGAAATACATGACCACGCACCAATGCATGGCAAGAAAGCTCCTCTAACCAGCACTGCCAGCTCCGCGTGCTTGTGAAACGGCACCCCAGGGTTCTTCTGCCTGGCACGTCCAGTGCATACCTCTATTAAATCCTTCCTGGCCTCAGGCTATTTCTCTTTATCATAGTCCCACAGCACAAGACAGAAGGTTTTACAGCCGTCTTCCTACAGGCAAAATGAATCTTACCGTATAATCGTCATACAAAATACAGACCATGAAACAAAAGGAACTGGGCTATGGCTTGTATGTCCTAGCATTAATTTTTTGTTTGTTTGTTTTATAGGCTCTGCTGTAAGGTGCAAAAAGTGTCAAAAGAATTGTCCGAGTTTGAGTGACTTCGTATATGCACACCCGCAACAAGGACACACACATTGAGTTTGTAATACCACACATGCTCTGATCTCCTGTCTTGCTTAAAGGATATTCCCTAAACCACCGGCTATGCCTCTCCCATCGCGTGATGCTCATGGACTCTTCTTCAGCTAAGAACCATCTGCAGTTACTCCAAGCATGCAGGACACCTTTCCTTACCTTTCAAAATAACCTTCCCGTGTTATCAGCAAGAAAGGATCCAATCCACACAGCATCAAAATCACTGGTCTCTCTGATTTTGCACTGATGAAACACCCTCCTTGTGGAAAAGCTCTGAGCTCTCTCCTGACCTAAGCTTTTGAGCCACGAGTAAAGACACAGGAACAGCCTTCTACCTCTGGGTAGAGGTTTCTGCGACAAGAGTCCTGCTCACCTTGTTCTTTTCTGACACTGGCTTGCTCAAAGACTTGCATGTTTAACTGGACACGGACATACTTTCAATCAGTTAAGACAAAGAATAAAGCACTGAACACTGTAGAAAAGGAAGAGTATAGGAGTGAGGAGTTTTTCTGTAGCAACGATAGCTAGACACCTTTGCAAATGCAGGGAGTCTGGTGACAGGGGTATTCCTGAATCTCACTTGGAAGCACACCGACAATACGGCCCTGCGGAGCAGGAGTGTGGACAAGATGAGCTCTAGAGGTACTTCCAACCTCAACTGTTCTGTGATTCTGGAATACCAGGTCAGCAGTAAATCCTACAATCAGACTAAAAAAATCATATCCCAGTTTGCCTCTCATCCTAGCTGGCTCTGGAAACCTTCAAGCACAATCCTAAATTTACCACGACAGAAAAATAGTTACAGTTTGCATACTGAAAGCTTCCAGAATGTCAAAGGATGAGTGTCGATGTACACCAGATCTGTCAGTAGGGAGGAGGCTCCAGGAGCGGTGCTCCACATGTCAGGGGTACCCACATCAGCTTCTAGTGGTGCATGCTAGTGGCTGTGGTATGCAACACAAGATCATCCAGACAAGCCCAGCTACTGCAGAACAGGTCCTCAGCACTGCTCAAAGTGCCACCTCCTCCTGCTTTTCAACTTACTAAGCAGCCCCAGAGGGAAACCGCTGGATAAGATGCAGCATGAGTATACCTTATCAGGCTCTCTTATCTCGTTATGCCACGAACTGAAACTCAGGAAAGATCATAAGTTTGTTCACGCTTGTTCTTGATGGTTGACATCATCCTGAGATCCAGTCCAGGAATCAGCCAACTCCCTAAACAGGCCAACCCAGATGGGCCTTCTTAAACAACTATAAAACATGTTGCCCAGTTTCTTCAAACACATTCTGTGGTGACCATACTCGCTACTTATCTACACCAAGGCAAACGGACCATCTGGCTTATGACCGAGGGGCTCGCGCTGCCAGCGCCAAAGCCCCCTCTACAAATAATACCGTCTCCGTTTCCAGTATCATGACACTTCCTTCCTCTTGTCACCCCAAGGTTGGTATCTGTCCAGGAGCCTCAAAAGAGCTTCTTGGCCAAACATAAGCACTCCCTGTGCAAGTCCTTCTCACCTGTCAGCGCGCAGGGTGATGCACAATCACAGGGGGATGGGACGGAACCGACATGCCACAGGCCACACAGGGGCACGTACCCTATTGGCATTAGTTCGAGGCATCATGAGGGGTTCAAACAGAGCGGCGGCACAGTTACTTCCAAGTCTATCAGAAACAGCCCGCGATGCATGTCAGCCTCGAGGCTGGGTGGGCAGGGAAGGCTCTGAAGGCTCTTACCTTCCCCAGAAAGTGCTTGCGGTACAGCTTGGCCGTAGGGTCGCTTTCCAGTTTCACTTTCCCACTCCATGGAAAGGGCACATCAGGCAGGGCTGGACTCAGTCTGGAGAGGTTGTGGCTGGTCCCTTCAATCCAGTAGCCCCCAAACTGGGGTAAGATAATGAGAGGATACGGCCACCCTTTCTGTAATACCTATTCAGAAGGACAGAGAACATGGAAGCTGACAGGCCAGTAAAGTCCAAGGAAAAGCAGAAATGAGCAGTAGTAACTCACCTCGTGGATGCTGGGGTAAGGAATATACTCCTCTTCTGTCTGAAATCAGAAGAGACCATTAGCAAAAAAGGTTCAGTGTTATCCTCTCACAACAGCGCAAGCTGTGTCCTCAGCCCCTGCTCTGCCCTCATCCACCTTTAGAACTTTACTTTAGGATCAAAGGTTAGGCTCCATTTCCCAGGTCTCAGCATTATCATACAGAACTTTGAGAACAATAAATTTAGGAGTCCGACTTCACCCACCTTCCTCCTTGAAACTACACAGAATACAGGCACGCCAGATGAGGAGGCAGCCATACAGGCACATGGGTGAAGTCAGGAGTGACAGCCGGTCTCCTTTCCTTCCAGTGCCAGCCAGCTGCTGTTCTGCACAGGTGACAGCAGAGATGGTAGAAACTGTACCATCACCTGCAGCGAGACCAAGGCTCTGCCATCTCCACAGCTAGAGCTGTGGCATACAACCGAGGCGTGACTGCAGGGCCAGGGGCAGCGCCACAGCCATGTCACACCAGGTGGGCGCCCCTTCCACCACCAAGAGCCAGGCCAGCTCCACCACAGCCCAGCGGCATCAGTGCTCTATGGGCTGCTCTTAAAGGCCATTAAAGGATTAAATTCAAGGTCATGGCTGACTTCAAGGTTACTGTGGCTGAGCTGAGACTGGAGGAATGGAGAGGAAGAGTTAAGAATTTAAAGATGGGAATCTGTTCTTATCGGCATAATAGTAAGGGAAACAGAGCAGCTTTCTAGTAGCATCCATAGCAGTCCTCAAGCATACTGAAATAAATGCAACATGGTTTCATAATTATTATTATTATTATAGCTCTTAAACTGAATAAAATTAAAGAAAGTACTTAGCCAAAACTAAGTTTTTTAATAATAAACACTTACTGGAACCACTTAAATTTGAAAAAGGGAAGCATTGATTCTATTTCAGCTACATAGTTTCACCCTCTTGTGCAGTGACTTAAAAAAAAGGCAAGCGTATATGTGTCCTTGCACTGTTTGTAGGCTCCATGTTCATTTCAAGATGAAAATACACTGCAAACCAGATCAGTAATTATCTGTCATTCTCAGCAACTTCGGAGGCAACAAGGACTTTGCCTGACCTTGAGAGGAGCTGGAAGGGAACATCTTTGTTCATCCAGACGACTCCCCTGGAAACAAAGTCACAGACAGTGAATCCTATGTTTGAGCAAGTCTGTTTCTGTTACCCTCTGTCCCCTTCTCTGTACCCTCAATATGCATATTTTGCCTCTCTAATTTTCTACTTTATGCAAGTTTGGAGTAAACAGGAGGAGCAAAGCTAGAATTTGGCCAGTCCCCTGGCTTGGCATGTAAACGGAAAAGCTCCCCTGGCCACCTTACATCTCTTAAAAAACAGAAAGCTGGCAGAAATCAAAAGCAATCTCCCAGACTGATGCTCTTACTTAATTCTCTAATCTCTTCTAGCTACTTTAAAACACTTGTTTTGACAATTGGGGCTAGGCGAGAAGACTTTTCTTATTAAGCAGGTTATGTGCCTTGCTCCCATCCACGTAAGAGAACACATCTGTTCTTATGTGCCACAGAGTGCGGCTGCAGAGCTTGGGGGCTGCTTCGCCAGGCAGCCTTGCTGGCAGGTGGCTTGGGATGCAGGGCAGGAGATGACTGGATGCCTGGCTGCTTCCTGAACCAGCAGCCGGCATCCAGACTTGCTTTTCTTTCTTAAGGCTATTCCATCCTCCCTTCTCACTGTGGCAAGAGTAGCTTGTGTGCACCACAGTTCCGCAGCAGAAGCACACAGAACAGCGAAACTGTAGCGAGGACAGTGCCAACATGAACGGAGCAGAGGCAGAATAGGAGGAGCCCCAGAGATACGGGGGGCAGCAGGCTGCACAACATGCTGGCCACTGTCCAAGCCGACATCAGTACACGCAAAAGAGTAAGAGGCAAAACTGGCATCACCAGATAGGAAGCTGCAGACCAGGATTTAAGTTGCAGCTTTCTCTTAGACACAACACCTGAGTATTCAGCTACTGGCACCTAAATCCTGTAACTCATATCAGAACATTTTTATACACCATCAGTGACGCTGCGCAATAGAGTGGCTATCAGGGATTCCAGACAGGAGAAGTAGCTCTCAACTTTGTTCTGAAAATAAGCAGGATCTGATTTATAACAGCTATGTCTATGCAAGTATTCTACAGTGGAACTAGCTTGTAAACTAGTGTCTGGTAGAAATAAGTAACTCTCACTGGAGCCCTGCAGTGGGGATCTGAAGAGGCTCTAGAGCAAACATTTGAGGCCAATGCTCCACCATGCAGGGTGAAAAAACTTCCAGTATAGCAACAACATTAACATCGAGCAATAGCAGCATTACAACATGGATTAATAACGATCCTTGAAGAAGCAACAAAAGAAAGAAAGAAAAATAAAAAAAAGAGAGAGAGAAAAAAAAGACATCCATTACACATATAACTGGGGTCATAAAAAAATGAGAAAGCTTATTAAACGAGCCATAAAAGAGCTAAACCTTCATGAAATTATGAGGAGCCAGACCTTGAGCTTACAACAAATGCATAACACCTTCCAAAAACTCCTAGAAACACCAGAAGTAAGCTATAATGGCCGAACGCCAGGGTAAGGGAGACTAGTAGCAGATGCACGAGGGCATTCCTCATAAGTCTGAAGTTGAGTTCAAGCACAAAAAATAGATACAACAACAAATCTTAGTTGGTTAAATACAGAAACACAGTAAAGCAAGCGAGGAACAATCTGCAGATAACATAGCAACAGAAATAAACAATAATAATAACAAAAATAAAGAATTATTTTCCTTAACTACATTAGGAGAAAGAAGCTTGTCAAAACGTCTACAGGGTGACATAGGACCAAACTACAAAAGCTGAGCTTAGAGAGAATTACTCTCCCCCAAGAAAAGGTATATTTTTAAAACTGTATTTTCAACAGGGAGCCTGAACAAATACCAATTTAGAGCTATTCTTCATAGGGCAACATCAGAAGACCTGTTTCAAATTGCAGTGTCAGTAGACAGCACTGACAAAACGAACATTAGCAGGATGTGGTGGGTTGTGAAATTACGAGGGAACAAAGGCTGGCGAGCGATCTTCACCTTTGCAGAGGCAGTAGTGACCGATTAGCATCTGGGGAGGTCACGAGGCTAAGAAAGGGGCGTGCATGAAATACAAGTGTGAACGGGTATTTTGTTGATGCAGCCTGGAGTTTCCTGGTCAGCCAGGGCTCACAGGGAGTGCTGGGCTCAGGAACAGGTCTCTGGGGCAAGACAGGCCCATGCTCTATCCAAACAGGACTGAGACGGGAGGTACGCATATGCACAAAGCAGCCCCAGCCCCTCCAGGACAAGCCCTGGGAAGGACTGGGACAAGCTTGCTACACTCCAGAGCATTTCTGCACACAGAAACGCAGGCGGGGAAACCGTGGTTTTGCGGGTTCTCTCTCCCCTTCCTTGGCATTTTTGGCAGATCCGGTAAGTGCAGAAAGTTTCCAGTTACAAGGGAGGTCCCTGTAGGAGACCAGTAGTTCAGAGTGGCCTGAAGGAAACCTTCCCTGGCTGCTGTAAAGGGGGTGCTGCCTGCAGTGGAGGCTCTGCAGAGCACGGAGGAATGCGCCGGCACATTCCATGACTCTGCACTGTTAAAGGAGCTCCAGGGAGCAGGAGACGCAGCCCGAACCCAACCAGCTTCCCTCTGGAGTGAAGCCCGAGGTACTGGCACAGCTCTAAGGCAGCCCTGAGCTGTGCAGCCCGAGGCTTTATTCCAGAGGGTGACCAGGGCCTCAGGGAACTGGCACGTACGCTGCTGATGGGTGGCAGCGCAGGCGGAACAACCGGTGGAGATGGCTGTCATTCCCCAAAGGGGGGCACAACCTGTGGCAGCGTCACCCACCTGCTGGGAGCCCATTGGCATTCGGGGCGGCTCAGCTGCTGGCGCTGCCTTTAGGGCAAGGCCCCCCCTGGCCACCCCCAGCCCACCACAGACAGCAGCCTGGGGACCCCACACTGCCAGGGTCCTGCGCCGGGAGTGCCTGGCCTGAGCGGGGACAGAACAGACGGCAGAGGAAAAACTGCCCGGACCCACAGCCGGGTCCACCATGGCCTAACGATAACACCCGCTTTCTGCAGGGAAAGCACTGGTTCAAAGCAGACAGCTTGGATACGAAGGGGAGACAGGAAAGAAAACATGGAGGTGGCTGTGAGAAAATGAGATGGAAGGGTATGCTGGAACCATACGGATGCAGGCTGGAGGTGGTAACATCACACCACAAAAGACAAAAGCAGGTAAGTGAGGAAGGATTGGCTATGCAAGTATGCAAAGACCTACAACATCAGGGTTTATCAGCTGAAATCAGATTTGCTTGCTTTTCAACTGCCCGCACCGCAGAGCGACCAAGGAACATCGTATGGCCCAGCACCCTTAGAGGGTATTTCCTGTGGCATCACCACATCTGCAGCACAGAACAATGTGGCCAGTAGCCCGTTTACTTCAAGTAATGAGTATTAAGATTACAAAGGAAGAAAAAAAAAGGAAAAAAGCAAACTTCATTCCCAGATTTCAGAGGCAGGTTTCAGTTTAAGAAGATAGTACGCATTAATTCATCACACATAATGTGAAATGGCTACTTTAACTTTCAGTCAAGCGATTCTACTCCAATCCCATTGTTAAAGTACTCAGATACTAATTCTGTCCTGTGGCTTTGTTGTTGTTATTTTACGGAGAAATGCCCAAGCCTCCTGCTTTGCCTTTTACTCACTTGTTTGGTAATGAAAATCCCAGATTTAAATTTCAAGAGTGATTCAACAAATCTAAAGGATAGCTGGAGTCAAATGGAAGGAAAGGGAAAGCAAATACAGAGAAAAAAAGGATAAAGAAATAATTAGTAAAAATCTAAAGAAAGATTGCAATTTAAAGATAAATAATAAAAATAAATTGGGGAGAGTTCTTTTGGAAAACATCTCCCTTCTTTCAAAAAGTTGCTGTCATAATTAAGCAGCAGCTATTAATTCTCCTAGTGCAAGTCAGGTGACAAAACAAGCTAAATTAAAAAACAAACAAACAAACTACTAGACAGTCTGAACAATGGGCAGCTAAGAAACCAATACAGATGCAAAATTAGGTGGTCTGCATATGCCAGCAATTCTCAGCAGTTCCTCGTTACACCCCTAACTGAAGCGGTCTGAATCCAGTGGGATGTAGTTCTCACACGGCCAACGGGGAGCTGAGGAACCCTGAGATCTTCAGTACCGCAGTGTCCCAGTGAGGGACACCTGGCAGCAGCCGGTGTTCACCCAGCTGGCAGAGGCTGGACAGGCCGTGGCAGCGCCCACAGTGCCCACAGCGCCCACAGCCCCGCGCTCAGCTCCCCCCAGCGCGCCCCATGGCCTGGCACAGCCAGCGCTTGCAGTTCTGTCGTGCCGAGAACGTACCCCAATGGGGAGGGGGGGGCAGCACGGTGGTTTCAAGGTCTGTGCCTGCCTACACATTACTGTACAGAAGACATACCTTCAGACCCCCCCTGTACAGAAGACATACCTTCAGACCCCCTCCCCCGCACCCCCTCCTAGCCTGCCAGGCAGCACTTCAGCCTCACGGCTCCACGCTTGGTGCTGCGCTGCTGCCGTCCACCTCCTCACCTTCACACTCCCACCAAAGCTTGTGTTTCCATCATATCCACAGTATGATCACCCAAATTCCAGAAAATAAGTTAATTGTTTCTTCTAAGTTTAATTCCTGCACATAATAGGAGGCAGGAGTTGTGTGCCATGTCAGGTCAGGCCAGTCACCCACAGCATTTTAAAGGTGTACCACTTAGAAAATACCGGTAATCTGTAAGGATGCTCTGGGAAGAGATTTTGTTGTTAGATATGTAACACATATAACATTATTAGATTATTATCTCTTTATTTGGTAGGGCAGGATTGGTTTTTTTCCTCCCTTTTACTGTATTTTAATTTTATAATGTAATATATGCTATTAAATGCACATATTGCCGTAACAGAATTAAGCCAGTCCTTCTTTCTTGTGCAAGTTGAAGACAGGCAGTAGTTATTTATTAAACTGTTTGACCTTGCTAAATGCAGTTATGTTAACATCCTATTAATCACCTGTCATTAGCAGCTGCTGCCCAGCAGAAGCAATTTCTTGAAGATGCCAGAGATACCTTAATGCAACTTTGATTTTCTCAGAATCACACTTCTGCAAAGAACATAACTATAATATTTGCATCTATTCCTTCCATCATGCTGGTTGGAAAAATTAACACAGGGAAACACTTCTGAAACCCCATTTAAGGGTAGGTGTAGGTGCTTGGGCCTGGGAGAGCTAAATATTCTGCAAGACTAAATTAAAGCATACTGGGAGCAAAGCGACAACGCAAATTGCAGCCAATTATTTGTTTGGCTATGAAAAATCACAAAATGTCAAAGTCTGACAGAGTAGCTTCTCCTTACCTGCATTTTTTCAATCATCTCAAACAAGTCCACAGTCTGTGAAAAGACAACAGGGAAAAGAATTTAACATTTGCAGAAGCTAACATTATCTTCCATGCTAACTCAGACACCAAAAGAGCCAACAGCTCCTTCCACATTTTGGCACAGAAACTACTTGCTCGCTGAAGACAAGATGGAATCATTCTTCCTTAGCTGACAGCAGGGACAAAAGAACTAGCCAAATTGTCTTCAGCTTGTGTGGCAAAAGCTTGCCCTGGAACCTGGTTGAACAGTTACTAGAAATTTCTCTCTTTCAATGGGCCAGACCACTGACTCAGTACAGTACAGCATAAGAAATGAATAAATGAAGCCTGGGATTGCCACAGAAGTGAGCAACTACAGCCATAAGACATGCACGCACACAAGCTTGCTTCAGTCATTTCTTCTGCTCAGTGGTTCAAGGCACATTCCAACCTCAGCCAGAGGGACATGGGCTGTCTTTACCTTGCTGGGGACAGCAGGAGCGAGAGCATATGGAAAGCCTTGGGTGGGAGAGTCTATAACATCACTGAAGCAGCGCACCCCTTCCTCGGACCTCCTGCAAGGGGAGGAGAAAGAAGGAAAATCTTCTAACTCTTGGATATCTCAAGACACCAGTGCCTGCCTGCAGTGCCGCCTCTGCCTTCTGCTGCCCTCTGCTTACTATTCCTCTCCCCAGACCACTTCCTGCCCATGAGGGACCTTCACGCCCTGTGAGATTCCCTGAGCTGTCTCAGCTCACCACTTGCCACCTGCAAACGTCCTGGATGTAACAGCAAAAGCCGCCTGGCCCCGACTGCTCCGCCTCTGTTCACATGCTGTTTTCCTCACCACTGTCCTGTAAGTGCTGCACGATCTCTTTTGCTAGGTTCCTCCTCTATCATAGATCTGTAGCAGAATAAACACAGGACACGGGAAGCTACGGGACCAGATCTGAAAGCTGAACCATAGTAAAAGAGCAGAAAGTTCTGAAATGTCACTGAAATGACAAATGAGCACCCAAAGGACAGCCCCAGCTGCCACAGCCTGGGTATCAGTGTCCGAGACAGCAGCATAGCAGAGATGGTGCTACAGCGGGACTGAGAGGAGCCTGCAACCCTCCTGCAGCCTGCGGGTTACTGCTGCTGGGAAAGCCAGCGTGCAGGCTGGATGAGCTTTTATCTGCACATCTTCTGTTGAAAACACATTGTTATTTTGGCCCTGCTGGAGCTGCAGTGTCAACAAATAGCAGCAGCACTTATTTGACTTCATAGAAGAGAAAGCAAAAAGTAACACAAACAATACACTGTAGTTTAAAAGACATACCCTGCATCAGCCACCGCGCTGTGGGCAGCCTCACTGCTAGCTGCAGCTCTCCTACTGTTAGTTAATAAACCTCCTGTGCTGCTCACAGTTTTTACTACAATGACAACTGGGGTGTAAGTCATGGTAGAGGTCGCATAGGTGGGGCGGGGAAGAAAGCCCAAGTTCCTAATACAAGACTTGTCCGCTTTGTAATGCAATCATGAATATGCTGGTTATGTGATCATATAACACAATCATAAATTGCTGTCCTTCAGCTGTTTGATGCACAGACTCCTACTGCTTCCACGCAAAGGGATCAGCACCTGTAAGTCATGCAGGCTCTTGCTTTGCCACATTCCCTGTTGCATGGAAGTGCGATGCATTCCCGTCATCATGAAGCCACACTCCATTACATGCTCCAACAATCTCAATGCCCACCAATTCTCTGACAATTCACAATTTATTTTAGTAGCCCAATGACATCACGTAACTTGTATATAGGCTGATCTACACAAAATAACACAATTCTTCCATCCCACAATTTTCTCCTAAAATTCAAAATGAGAGAGATCTGTGCAATGCATCTAGAGATTAAAGCCGTAATGTATATGGGAGGAAAGACGCAGGAGTTAGACTTGACATCCTCAAACAAATATTGGAATAGTTAGATGGCAAATGTATTTTAAATGAATATTAATATCATACCAACACATGCTTTATTTATCATCTTATTCATTTACTTGCAAGTTTGGGAGTAGCAAAATTTATGTCCAAGCAGTACACGAAATATTTTCATTGGGTTTTTTAGGAATCTGAAGTTTCTGCTCTGCAAGCCCTAAAAAGGTAAGAGCTTAATTTGATAAGTTTTCATTTTCAGAAACTAGCCATCTCCAGAGAAGTGTAATAGCAGAACTTTTGTGCAACTGGATGCTCTGGGGCCTTGCTACATGCTGTAGAGGGTTTTTTTGCCCTGTCACTGGTTTGAATCCCGAATCATTCAGCAGAGAGCAAAACACATGCCAGCACCATGGAAGCTGGCAGCTCCCAGGGCAGGTCAGCGTGGCCGGTCCTGCCCCGCTCCCATCTCTGCCCCTGGGGCTGGCCAGGGCACCTCGCACAGGGCTGCTTCTTACCGCTCAAGCCAAGCACAGTCCTAGTGTCAAAGGTCCTCCAGCAGATGCCAGACTCACTGGTCTTATCCTACATTTAGAGATGTTCTCAATTCTGTCATTATCTCAGGTTAGGGATGTGCTGAGGGAACTCAAAAATCCAGGTGAATGACTTAGATTTTATGTTATCTTTCACAAAATATTACAAATGCTTGGGGCCATTGTAACTATTGCTTGAAAGTCCATTTGTGAATTTAAAACTTCTTGAATGAAAAACATTAAGCTTTATTTATAGAAAGAGAACATACTGCCTTTCAAATTGGAACTTCAAGCTCCTTGGCCACAGAAAAGCAGAATATCAACCTTCTCAGAAAGAAAACCAGTTCTGCAGGGAGAGGAATACGCATGTGCAAATGTATCCTGGCTGAACCTTTATTTTTAGGAAATAGCAACAAGGGGAAGCAGAGGGCCCAGAAAATGTCAAAAACTAAACTAGGATTTTACTAGTGACAGTAACCAGTGCATTAATTTCAAGCAGGTAGCCAAACTACAAGTAGGCACTGCTGATCCACCACTAACAATGCCACTCTCAATACTCAGCAGCACGTAAAGGACCTTTGCAGACCTCCAAGCCACTATATCCACACACAGAGCTCTGCTCACCCCCTGTATTCCTGCCTGGCAGCATCCTTTGCTATTTTACTCCTGGGATCAGTCTGTACAGCTCTCTCAAAATCATTCCCATCTGCTATAGCTGAGCCAGTTCAATAACCAAGTCAATGCAAATATTTGCTCTGAGAAAAGCACAAGTCAGCCTTGACAGATTCCATCCATCCTTTCATCCATCTTTCATAAGTATTAAGGAAGTGAGAAGTGTCTGAAGAGATAAGTGCCCCAAACCCTCAGGTAAACCCTCCTGAAAGTTCACAGGGAAGCAGGCGTATAGCTACTGTAAAAACCTCTGCTAACCTGAAGCCTTCCAGTAGGAGAAACAATACAGCATGATCAGAACAACCCCCAGTATTGACACAGGCTGAGCGGGGAACAGACCAAGGGCATCCCTGAGGGGAAGGACTTGGGGGTGCTGGGGGATGAGAACCTCCACATGGCCCAGCAATGCACGCTCGCAGCCCAGAAAGCCAGCTGAGCCCTGGGCTGCATCCCCAGCAGCGTGGTCGAGGGAGGGGGCTCTGCCCCTCTGTCCCGCTCGGGTGAGACCCCCTGCAGCACTGCCTCCAGCTCGGGGCACCCAGTATAAGGACCCATCGGAGCGGGTCCAGAGGAGGCCACGAGGATGCTCAGGGGGCTGGAGTGCTCTGCTCTGCAGACAGGCTGAGCGCTGGGGGTGTTCAGCCCGGAGAAGGCTCCAGAAGACCTTGGGGCACCTTCCAGTGCCTGAAAGAGCCAGCAAGAAAGCTGGAGAGGGGCTTTTTTTCAAGGGCATGTAGCAACAGGACGAGGGGGAACAGTTTTAAACTAAAAGAAGGGAGATTTAGATTAGGTATCAGGAATAAATTCTTCACTGTGAAGGTGGTGAGACACTGGCCCAGGCTGCCCAGAGCAGCTGTGGGTGCCCCATCCCTGGCAGGGCTCAGGGCCAGGTTGGACGGGGCTGGGAGCGACCTGGGCTGGTGGGGGGTGTCCCTGCCTGTGACAGGAGGCTGGAACTGAGTGGTCTATAAGGTCCCTTCCAACCCAACCTGTCCTATGATTTGCAGCTAGTTATGGAATGGCAGTCAGCACACTGACCGAGTCCCAGCCTCACAGCTGGTTCTTGCAGTGAGACAAGGGCACGTTGTAGCCCCCCCAGCAGGGCCAGGCAGCCAGCGCCGCGCGGAGTCCGGAGCGGCAGCCCCGAGGCGCCTGTGAGAGAAATTCTGTGCAACCGCTCCCCAGACAACAGCTGCTGCCCCTTCTCGCCCTTTCTCCCCCCTTAGCGAGGCACATCTGCCTCCCCCCACACCCGCAGGCAGCCTCAGAGCACGGGGCCCCCTCCTGTGCGCACCCGCGCCCCTTCCCACAACTCCGCCAAGGAATGGCCAGCCCAGAACGGGGGGGACGGGGGGAACCAGGCCAGAACCCGGGGGTCCCTCTGCCGCCGGGACAGTTTGCTCTCAGCTGGTCACAGACTTTTCAGCCCACGGACGCTGCGCTCAGCCGGGACCCCCGACTTCCCTCCCGGCCGCGGGGCGGCTGCCCCAGCCCCTCCTGCCCCCGCACCGACGGGGGGACCCGGGGAGCCCCGCCGGCCCCCGCCCCCGCGGGACCGGGTCAAGGGGAACTCCCCCGGGGAATTCATCCCGCCCGGCAGGTCCACGCCGGTGAGCCCCCCGCTCCCCGGGAGAGGGAGGGGAGCAAGCGGGCCGCCCCCGCGCCCCCCCCCCCACCCACCCCGGCACCCGCCCGGCTCCCCCCCTTCCGTCGCAGCGGCACCGGGGGGACGCGGGGCGGCCGGGTCCGGGCGGCCGGGGGGTGCGCGGCCGCCACCCTCCCCCCGCCAGGCTCCCGCAGAGAACCCCGGGACCCCCCTCCTGCCGCCGCCACCCGGCCCCGCGCCAGAGCTTCCCCCGCCCGCAGCCGCTGCCCGGCCCCAGCCCCGCACGTACCGGCCGCAGACTGCGGCGGGGAACCCGCGGCCGGGGAAAGGGGCCGGGCCGGGCCGCGCTGCCCCCCCGGGAGCCGCCGCGCCCCTCGCCCCGCCATGGGGAAGGGCCGCGGCTGCCCCCGGCTCCCCCGCCAGCCCTCCTCTTCCTCGCCGCCGGGCCCCGGAGCAGAGCGCGGAGGGCGCCCCGCATCCGCGGCACAGGGGGAGCGGGAAGAGACTGAGGAAGATGAAGCCGCGGGGATGAAGCGGTGCCTTGTCCCCTCCTCCGCCGGGGACGCTCAGCCCCCGCCCCTCGCTGGGCGCCGCCGCAGGAGCTGCGGGGGCTGCCGAGCCCGGGGGCGGCCGCGGGGCGCAGGGACGGTGACACGTGGTGCCCCTGGCCAGCTCCACGGCACAGCAACAGCTCTTCCCCAGGCTCTCAGTATCCAGCGGGAAAAGTGAGCATCGAGGCGACCCCCCCAGCTTCCCACGCCCTCCCAGGGTAGACCAGGAGGGTACCAAAACCGCCCTTGGTACCTGGAGCCGATGGACATCGAAGGCTGTGGAGATCTGGCCCTACGCCCCCCTTACGGGACGGCTCCCTGACCTGATGTGCAAGCTGGTCTCCAGGGAAGCCCAAATTTTCAGGGGCAGAAACCCCTCAGCCACATGTATTAGCATTCACTCCCCAATAGATCATAATTCCTGACAAAAACTGAGGATGACAACATGATTGTCCACCGCAAGAGCACGCATACACTTCTGTTTAAATAAAAGCAGAGAGTGCTTCCAGACACATTTTTGGCCTGTGATTCCCAATTTCATTCCACAGGATGATGTCATGTTTCCTCTTTACATGCAGACTTGCAAAGGCAGCAGCCCCAGCTTTAAGGTAAGTGTCAGCCTCACACTGGGCTTGGTCTGACCCATGAAGGGGACAGTAGGGAACATGGGACCAGAGGCAGCATGTGCCGGAGGAGCTGCAGGAAGGCGCAAGGGAAGAGCAAAAGCAGAATTCGGAGAGACCAGACAGAAAACATGAGATTGCTAATATAGACGGGCAAAAAGACAAACAGAGAAAGCAAGCAGCTACACCAAAGTTTTAGGGACAGGAGTGCAGCAATTCATCCTAATGCTCTCTGCAAGTTTTACTTATGCAGGGCCTGGATAGAAATTATGGGGGCTTCAGGGGTCTGTGGGTGGGAAGAGAGCCTGTAAGGAGTAAGGAATCAATCAAGGCAGCTGGCAGCTTTGAATGGATGAAGAAGGGATCCACTTGCTGCTTGTAGGAACCTGCCTGGAGGCCAGCTGCTTCCTCTCCCTGGCAGCTCAGGTGCTGGCGTAGGGCCGGCACAGCACACCCCTTGCTCCCAGTCCAGTGCTGCTGGCAGGGCTCGGGCAAGGCAGGGCAGCCGCTCTATGCACGGCAGCTCGTCCTTCCCTGGCCAAGCCTCCAAGCAGCGTGATGGGCCAGGGCGAGGAGCCACAGCCAGGCCTGCCCGCTCCGCTGTGGCCAGAAGGGAGAAGAACCGGTTCCTGGGGGGAGAGGGGCTGCTGCCCACCCCCACCGCGGGACATCCGCAGCAGCACTGGTGAGCCTGGCCCCGGCAAAAGCCAAGCACATGGACAGGCCCAGGTTCTTCTGCCATTCTTTGGCAACTTGCCACTGTGGACAAGAGCCAACTTTGTTCATGTACAAAACCACACCGGGCTCAATTTAACAGCCTCGCAGCTTTACCTAACCTCCTGTGCAACTCCAGCTGTGTACAATGCCCTCAAGATGCACAAGCAAACAATTATTAAATACCCTAGTTACTGTTCTAATTAGCCTTCTTTAGCAATAATCATATGAATAAATCATTTCCACATGTATGCAAATCACAGGCCCCCCTTTCCCCTTACGGTTCCTCGACTTACAATCAAGCTAACCATTGCTACTGTTCACACAGCTACTGCAACAACATCACCTAATACCAGCCTTTAGTTGTACTAGGTAGATTCAGTTCCTAGACTAATTCTCTGTACTTACAGTCTTACATTGTAATCCATATCTTTGTCTACATTTGCATAATCATTATGCATTTTATAGCTATCATGTGGCTTAGGGACTGGGACACAAATTTCTGTTCTTTCAGGTACCCCTGTAGGTATGTTAACACAGGTACTACAGTAATTGGTGTCTATACCTTTTGCTATGTATTTTTCCCAGTTTTTGTTAACAGAACTTTTTCTTTCTTATACTTGCATTAGCATTTTATCTCGCTCATAAAGGGTAAGTCTGTATTAGCTGTAAAACAGAAACTGATCTCTGCAATTTTATTAATTGAGTCATTGTGAGAGCATCAGAAGCTCCACCAAAGCTGCGCAGTACCACGTACACACAGCAGCACATCCTTCAACAGTAAACTCTTCAGGGCAGAAACTGTTTGGGTTGGGTTTTTTATGTTTTCCTAAAATATTACACTTGGTCGTCACAAGCCCAGAGCTGCACCCACAAATAAAAACATACATGTTTTCCCATCAGCTGTTTCCACAGATCTATGCACACAGCTTCTAAATATAGTACTGAGTGTGCACAGACAGCACCTCCCATGGCCCGCTTGGAATCGTTTTATGTCAAAGGCTGACAGAATTAGGGTGGGTTCCCCCTGAGTCCGGACAGACCCTCTTTCATGCTCCTCCACCTCTTCACTTTGTCTCATTTCCTACAGAGGCACCCGCGCCCCCCATCTCCACTCTCACTCTCCCGGCTGCTGCCCTACATACAATGCAGCAGCACAATGTTCTTTAAAAATCACAGAGCCATGTTCCCTGCCGAGGCTGGAGCTGCCCCGAGGTCCGTCCATTACACAACGCCATGCAAGCAGCGCAGGAGATCTGGATCAGCCCTCCCCCAGCTCTCTTTGCTCCCCTTCCTTCTAGATGCAAAATATGTTTAATTGGCATTGGAGGCAAGATGAGAATAAAGCTGCTAAGCTGTTCGTCCCCTACCTGAGCAAGGACCTCTCATCCCCAGCTGGTGAGCAGATGGAGACAGGGAACCCAGCTGCTCTCCTTTCCTTGCACCATCAATTATTCACGTAGGTTGCAGTGTCCTCCCTCCCTCTCCCTCCCTCCCTCCCTCCCTCCCTCTCTCCCTCTCTCTCCCCCGCTGCCCCCACCTGCAGATGAACAGTGAGACAGGTCGGTGCTGTCAGCTGGAAGCTGGGGCTCAGGGTGGGCTGCACAGAAGCCGCTGCTGCTCCCCAGCATGGGAGGTCAATGCCAGCGGCAGGGGCCTGAGCGCGGGGGGCTGCATGCACCCCATCCTGCTCCCTGCGCTGCTGAGCCCCGCAGCCATGACCCTTACAATCCAGAGCTGGTTGTTGGGGTGGGTTTTTTTCCCCCCCAGAAAAGCACATTTTTTTAGTTCTCTCAAGTATGACAGTTATTTGCTGATAGTGAAATGGGTCATGTGAATTAGTGTGTATAGATCAGATTAGGAAGGGAAAGTAGCAGGCTGGAAAAATCTGAAAGATGCTGACTTAGTCCTGACTTAGCCCCATAGCAAAGGCACTGAAAGGGGGTAATCTGGGGGGATGGGGTGACACGGGACTTTCTGCAAATGCTTTTGGTAATCATTAGTCATGAGACGGTCTGTGGATTGGAATGATTGTTCAGTCACAATTTTTGCCGATAATTAAAGAATTTCCTATGTGGTACCAGTCATAGGCAATGGTAAAATTAGTTCTGGCAGACCTAGGTGAGGTGTTTAAAGCATTTTGCCTTTGCAGAGGGCTATTACCTGCTGGGTGAGTGCTCTAGATCTGCCTCAGAGCAAAATCAGGTTTAATTCCCAGGCCAAATTAACCACTCCATTTTGCACTGGAGTAACTCAGCCTGACTCATTCTGGTCCCATCGGTAAGGGGCACCTCCTACTATGTCATCTCAAACATCACAATAATTTCTTCTGTTAATTCTTCCCATGACCAGAGAGCCATGGCAGAGGCACCACAGAGACACAAAAAGCATACAAGGTTGCTCAAACACTAGGTCATCATTGGCTTCTCTGTCCTAGTGAACTTTTCCCATATTTTTAAAATATATCTGCAGGAGTTTTACCAGAAGTAATAGTTTCCTGAAATCAAGTGAAAAATAAAGTGCCTAATAGAAATTATCAGTATTGCAACCTCAGCTGTGAGCAAGACTCCTGAAAACCAGCAACTCTTTTTTAAGAGGACACTGTGATTGGTTTTATCTACAATTGGTTTCAATTATGTTCTTGCTTTCAAAACTTCATGGATCAAGCTTTGTCAAGCTTTTCTCCACAATTATACAAGCTGGAAATGCTTTGTTTTAAATAAAGAAAAACTCAGCACCTTCTTGTTTTCACATGAGCATGGGAACCGATGAGTTCTATAGCTGGAACAGCAATGAAATTCCCATGGATTTGTTTTGTTTAGTTGTTCCAGGTCTCAGAGTTCTGCCTGAATCTGCTGGAGCACTTATAAGAGCCTTCTCTCCTGCTGAATCTTTGATGAGTGTCACTTTGCAACCTCCATCTCTTTTGGGACCTTTACAGAAAATTTTTTTTCCTGGTTGACCATTTTAATTAAGTTTATAGGAACCTTTTCTCTGAGATCAGAAAACTAGTTCTCTTTGAGATAATTATCAAAGTTATATCAGAGAGATAATTGTCAAATTATCAAAGTACCATTTTGAGAAAATTATCAAAGGAACAAATTATCTCCGAGACCTCAGTCCCCTGGTTTTGGCAGAACTATTCCAAAGGTGACCAGAGGGGTGATGGTGTATGGACACACCCACATAGGGCTGCCTAAAATACAGGTTTGTTTCCAGAAAAGCAGGCTAAGAACAAAATATGGTAAAACTCAATGAAAGTAAGAAAACTGGCACTGTAAACATTAGAAAAGCAATCATGTTTAGCTTTCCACTAAACAGCAGGTATCGATACCTGTCCATCTACCTAGATATAGAGATATATAATTAGGCGTCTTATTCTGAATATTAGACTCATATTGGCCTTACTGTGTGACTATCCTGGCATCTTACAACTTTAAATTAGTATTATTTGTAACCTAATTAATACAATTATAATATCCTGCCATTTCTACAAGCCTATAAATCACCCTTAGATTATAAACAGCCTGAGCCTTCACAGCTGTATATAAAGAATCTAGAAGAAATTGTTTCCATATAAGCACTAACACCTCACATTTCCCTGCCACCTTTATCCGAAGATCTCACAACACGTTACCGATATTGGTTCCCATAATTACCGCTACTCCACAGACCAATAAACCTGCACAGAGAGATGAACCCTCACTGTCACCCAGGGCTGGGGAAGGAGAGCGGAGCTTGAAGCCCCTCAGCACAGCTGCAATGGCCAAAGCTGTCTGTGTACCACACCAACCCGCCAGCCCTGCCAGCATCAGCCCGCCAGCCCGGGCAGCATCCTCACTGCTACTACTGGTGCAGAGAAGGGGATGGGAAAAAGTGGCCAGGGATGGACATGAAATGTGGCAGGACTCCTTGTTTCACAAGCAACAGAATTTTAGGCTGGCCTGTGAAACTGCATCATTAATCTCCTGGCAGAGCCCCAAGATAACAACTCAGTTTATTTTCAAGCTTTGAGCAAAGCTGCCTGCTGGTAGAACTTAATGATATGAGAAATATTTATTAATTTTTCTGATCATCAGTACTGTATGAATTTGGGGAGTTTTTGGCACTATAACTCTGGATAATTTGTCAGCAAGGAAAATTCATATGGATGGAAGTTATGGAATTACTTGCTAATTTCAGAGATGACTGGAATGGGGCCACGATTCAGAAGAGAGGAAGCAGCTCCTCCTAGGTTCTCACATATGTGTCCAGCAGAAGGAGAAGAGGCAACATTCAGGTTGCACTAAGGAAAAATTCAGCAATATGTGAGGAAAAATTGGTTCCCCCTGTGAGGGCGGTTCAGTACTGGGCAGAGGTGCCGACTGGGGCTGAGTAATCTGTTCTTGGAGATCTTCAGGACATGTATCGACAAGGCCCTGAGCAACCTCTTCTAGCTTTGAGGTTGTCCCTTTTGTGCAGGGTAGTTGACCTAAATGAGACCTTTCCATCCTAATCTACTCTGTGATTTTGCTCACTGCACGTCAGAACACCTGTATCATGGAGCGCTCCAAAGCTCAAAGTTCTGTACAAAACCTAAGAGCTTCAAGCGCTGCAGTGCGTCAGGACACAACCGAGCAGAGGTGCTTCACAGACAGCTGCCGCCCAGGAGCCACCAGCCTTCCCAGCCACTCCGCCGGGGAACGCTGGCCCCGGGGAGAGCTCCACAAGCCGCAGGGCTCGCAGCACCCAACGGGGCCACACGCCGCGCCGGGCGGGTCCGGGCTCCGGCCAGCCCGTTACCCAGCGCCCATCTGCGCGGTGATCCCCACCCCGAGGAAGGACTCAGTACCTGGGCTCTGCTGCACAATCCACCTCGTAATTGGCTCCAACTAATAATGTGAACGAAGAATAACTTACTTTATGCTCTCAGTCAGCCCAGCCCCTCAAGCGCAGCGATATGGGGGTGCCCGCAGCCCCCCTGCCAGCGGGCTCCCGCTGCGCGGCCGGCAGGCAGGCGGGAGGGCGCCGGGCTGGGCTGGGCTGCGGGCGGGCGGGCTCGGCCCCGCGGCAGCGAGGCGGGTCCCTGCGGCGGGGCGGGCCGGGGGCGCCGGCGGGGGGGGGGGGGGGGGGGGGGGGGGGGGGCACAGCCGGCAGCAGCGGGGACGGAGGCAGCCCCAGGCGGGGTTTCTGCGCCATGCACGGACCCACAAGCGCCCAGCCGAGCCCTGGGGCCGCCGGGGACACACGAGGGGGGGAGGGAGGTCAGGCTCGGGGGGCGCAGCCGGGGACGGCGGAGCGCGGCCGGCGTGGAGGGGCCATCGGGCGGGCACGGCCCTTCTGCAGAGCTGGGGACAAAGCGGCCCCGGCCTCCCGCAGCCCGGCTCATCGGATCGTGCCCCCCACGCGTCCCCTGTCGGCCCGAGGGGAGCCGGAGGGGCTCAGGCAGGCGCAGCACAGTGGGGGACAAGGAGCGGCCCATGCCAGGCCCCCCCCCCCCCCCCCCCCCCCCCCCCGGGCAGCCCCTGGCCACAGCACACCCGCAGCCCAGGCCCCTCCGGCTGGGGCGCCCGCCCTTTGCCGAGACCCTGAGCGACGAGAAAGATGCCGCGTCCCCTTTAAGGGCAGCAGCCGCTGCTCATCAGTGTGGACGGCACGATCCACTGCGGAGCGGGGGGGGGGCGGTGTGCTGCGGGGCGGGGTGGGGCGGGGCGGGGCGGAGCCGGGCAGTGCGATGCTGCGGGGCGGGGCGCCGCCGCAGGCCCCTTGCCTTAAGCAGGGCCGTGGAGCCGGGCGGGACGCGCCCCCCGAGCCCCCGCAGCCCCGCGCAGCCCCGCGGCAGGGGCGGTCGGTGCCGGTGGCTCCTCAGGCTCGGCCAGCAGCCGTAGTGCGGTAGTTCCCGCCGGGGCGGCTGCGGGGCAGCCCGGCACAGCCCGGCACAGCCTCGGCTCCGCACGCCGGGCACAGCGCACGCCGCGGGCCCCGTTCCGAACCCATCCGTTCTCCGAGCGGCCCGCAGCGACCCGGGGGATCTGCTCAACCCACAGCCGCAGGGCTGCAGCAAGCGGGAACGGTGCTGCGGCTTCTGGGGCGGGGGAGGGACTTGACGGGTTGGCGGCTTGCTCGGGCCGGGGCCGCAAACGGGCAGCGCGGGCTGCTCCGGCCGGTCCTCGGGACAATTCCGTCAGAAAGCGCCGGGCAGTCACCCCCCGCCACCAGCCGCCCGGGGCGCGGCGTCAGGAGCCCAGGTAACGGGCCGTGTGCTGGCCAGCCGGTAACCGCGGTCAGGAGGGTCTAGCAGTGCGTGTGCCGCAGCAGAGAACAGCCCACGCTCGCTTTGACAAATATGTAAGGTCTTAAAAGAAGCACTCCCTGGTATTCTATAAGGGAACGCCTACCACTTCGGAGCCATATGCTGACCCCAATCACTCAGAAAATCTGTTAATGAAGAATGTGGGGGATACCTTACTTGCCTGAATAGCTAAATATATATCCTGCTGTGTTTTGCAGTAGATACCACAGCAGGACATGGTTCCATTCGGGATGTGTGGGCTGTACCATGTAGGCACCCATTAATTTATAAAATACATAATATATCCTGTCTATCGGCTCTACAATAAAAACTGAATCCACAGCTTCACCTTTCTGTATTACAGAGAAATGCTTCCTAAACCTTTTGGAGCACTGTCAGGCAACAAACACGTCCCACAAAATAGTGTTTCCACATCGTACTTACATGACCGAACAACCAAGGAGAAGGGATTCCATAGACCACGCTGTTAGGCACCTCACTGGCCTGGGTAGTGCTAAGAGCACAAACAACTGAACACCGCTGGAAAATCACCCTGCACAGAGCACTGTGGACAAGTGGGATTCCTGGACTGCATGGAGCTGGACTGCTACAATAAAAAAACCCCTCATAGATTGCAGTGACATCAGCACAGGATAAAGTGCATCCAGCCATTCTTAGACAGCAGTTGACAACTTGGCTGGAATAGGAGACATCCAGTCTCTAAACTCCTGGAAATTGTGGACCTGAAATAAAGAATGCCAGCAAAGCTTTGGTGGCACATAACACAGAGACCATCCAGCAATCTTCTAACAGCAAGTAGAGCTCCTCTACCAAAATGAGGAGACTTAGATTTGTTGGTCAGTAAGTATTTCTACTGTGCTAGTGCTCAAACTCCAACTGGCTTGGTGTGAATGCTGTGGAGAGAACTCAGAAGGGTCAACAGCTGAACAGGAGACTTCAGGAGCAGCAACAACAACCAGTTGCTCTCTCATCCTGCGGAGTTTTGCATGGGCGTGTCAAATGTGGGGAAGCAGCTAACCACAGCCCCTTTGTTTACAATACTGGTATTTCATCTGTCACCAAAAAACCAGTAATTTTTCCCCCCTTGTCTTGTCCAAAGGCATACATCCAGTGTTGATTCGGAGATTATCAGGTTTTGCTCTGCACCATTTTCTGTGTGTTCTTCAAGCTGTTCCACTTCAGTTGTCTCTTACCCGCCTACCACGAAAACCTCTTACTGCAGCAATTTCCAGCCAAAATGTCTCCATCTAGAGAGCCACAATTCACAAGAAGCCTTCCTTTTGTCTATGGGTGGTTTTTATTTTGGAAACATGTTTACAGTCAGATCCTACACTTCTTGTTTGACCTACCAGTTTCAACACAACCTGTAGGAAAAACATTCAGCCTGCAAATTAACAAAATACAACATAGGAGCGTAAAAAAATAATCTCTGGAAAGAGCTCTAGAAGTGTTCTAATGACTCATACTTTGGTCTTAATTACATTAAATCAGCCACTCGTAGTCTGCATGGAAATTAACGTATCTCTGCCTTCTCCAGCCCGGTGATGAAGTGTGTTGATCTGGTAGAAACTCATGTTGTCAGTTGCGTGTACTTGAGGTTTGGAATTTTAGAAACTGTGACACACTCTGAAACTCGGGGAGACAGATAACAACACGTTGAGCCAGTCTGGGACTGGGATTGGATCCAGCCACACCGGGCTTCTCTCTGATAAGGAGTTTGGAAATCAAGGGGGTCCTTTCTGAACCTTGTGACTGAACACGAGGGTCTCCCTGACGGTTCTGCCTGACCCTGTCCTCTGTGCAGTACATAATCAAGTGCATCTTGCCCCTGAATCTTGTTGAACCACTGTTGCATTTGCCACTGAATTTTGTTAAACCACTGCTTTATATCAATAAAGTATATTGTTGCTTCTCTCTTACCAGTGAAGTGCATCACTCCATTCACGACAGATAAGCAGGAGAGTCAGGGTGAAAATAGCACCACCATGTATCAAAGACTTGGAAACTTCATCAACATCACTGGCGACTTGTAAACTTTGTCAGTATCAATGGATCTACAGCCAGGTGTGGGCTGGAAAATTGTGAGAGATCTGGGTGTCACACACTGCCATACTTACAAGTGTGGGAAGTAAAGGGTCATATAAAGGTGATTCTGACAACAGGCTATTTATTATCCCTGGGTTTAATCAAGTGAGACAAAACTCAGAGGAAGCGGGGAGGAACAGGAGCGGCAGTGGACAAGAATAGACACCTCATCGGTAGTTCCAGTATATTCAAGGAAGTCTCTTCAGCCAGACCTGTGATCTCCCAGGCACTGAGTGTCAATGAGAGCTTTTCAACTAGTTAACACTGTCTCCTGAATCCCTCTGACATCTTTCATCAGCAAGGGATTTTACAGAACAGTCTTATGAACCAGAGGTTGCCAATAGCCAGCAGACTTGACAACTCTTTTCAGGAAACAGTGGCACTGTTGTGTGGATCATCTTTGGCATCAAGTGTGACTTCAGTCCAACACAGATGTCTACGAACTCTGACCACTCGATCCTGAAATTCTCCCTTCATGGGCAAACTTCTCATGCTCGCAGAGAGACCCTTTGCAACCAGTCATCCATTTTCTCATGCATACAGACATGACAAGCAAACTTGCACAGTTATCACCATCAGTAACTGCTGTCAACACCATCTGTTCAACCAGACATACACTTCATTCCACATATTGAGGGTTCTGGGGCTTTATTGCCTACAGTGAACAAGAAAGCTATCCCTCAGCAACAGAAGCTTTGATTAAACAAGAGTTCCCCTTCACAAACAGTAGGAGTTGCTGTATCACTACTGCTGCTGCCTCAGGAAAAGCAGAAGTGGTGTATTGTTCTCCTGTCGCTGATTTACACACAGCAGCCTGCTCTGGCAGCGATAGGGCACAGTGCTCTTCACGGGACTGCTCCTGGAGCAGATGGCTGCCCTTGGAAACAGTCATTCACTCCACAGGAAAAAACATCCCAAACACCTTCACAATGCCAAGCTAGAATGTACCAGGATAACGATTCAGATGCCATACAATCTGCAATCCTGCAGGGCATGATCATGGCACATACCAGAAATGCATTATGATGTGCTCTTGCTAATTTGGTGGTGTCCATTGGAAATGCAAATCCATGTTGGAACTGGATAAAACCTGTACATATCACTAAATAAACTGACAGCTCTCACACTGAGGAACCATGCCAAGGTAAAAGCTGTGTTCTTTTCAGGTCATGTTTTTCATAAAGTAACCATTTCCATTTGCTTTCATAAAGTAACCAAGAAAATGCTCTTTCACTGACCCCTATGAACACCTATTTGCACCGATCCAAATGAAATGTAACGCTCATTTTTCCGGAGGCAGAGAAAGGAGCCCGTGGAGCTTCCTCTTCCAGAGGTGTGCTGCCTGTATGACTCGTGGCTGGAGCACAGCGCAGTGAAAACTAGCACTGAAACCAGCACTGGGACAAACCACATGCCTTTGGACGGACAACATCTAATGAAGCAAAAAAAGCGTCACTGTTATAGATCTAGTTTTCAAGCAAAACCTGCCTTTGTTAAAATAATTTTACTTTTTTTTTTCTTTCGTATTTGTTTTCTTACCAAGTTGTCTCTCTCTGGCCTTCCGTACTCAAACTGTTCTGTGGCTTTGTCACACTTGCCTCAGACTATGAGCTCCTTGGGCTCCTGGGAGCAGGTGCCGAAGAGCACGTGGGATTCTGCGCTGCACCTGCTGTAAAGCACAGTGCTCAGAGAACGACCAATACTGGTATCAGCACTGTACTCTTTTATCTCCAGGGCATAGCTCATCAATAAAATACCTGTGAGCCCTTTTTCTGGCAACATCTCCCCTGTTCTCCCACCCCACTATTTACTGAAAGAATTTGAAGAAAGTGCGTTATGCAGTAGGAAAGTAAGAGTACCTGAGGGAGAGGCACCGTGGGTACCACCAGCAACAGCGAACCAAGCCAAATTCCTGCTCACCAAGCTACATTCTGCGACAGCAACTCCAACCTCTTTCTCCTCCTCTCATGCCTATTACTTTTCAATCCACAATTATTTAGTATTACAATGAGTTTCACAGATGCTATATTTTAATGTTGGGTGGTGATTCCTCAGCATCTCAGGTATGCTTCCCTAGCAGAACCATCTAAAGCTGTTGAAAGGAAAAGGGCATCCTCCATCCTTCAGCACAGAAATAGGCCATGAGGTCCTTTCTCCTCTCTTGTGGCTATACTGGTGCTTCCAGCAGGTTTGCATGCCTGTTAGTTTACTAACCCAACATAAAATAGCACTTTTTTCCTTCTTACTTGGTTAGTTTTACGCCCTGTTAGCAATTCAGAACATGTCAGGGAAGGCTCCAGTGCATAACAGGTTTGGCAACATAAGCAGCAAGAGTATGTCCTAGGACCAGGGAGGAAGATTGAGAACAGGATGTCTGTGGCATTTACACATCAACTTTTCTCACTGCATCTCACATCCTTTGGCTGAAACCCTGCCCATTTTGGAATGGTGAAACTACACCTGGAGAAAAGAAACGCACTGTTCTATAGTAAAACAGATCAGAGTATACAGGTCTTATTTTCTCTTATTTCCAGACACACCTAGTACAGTCTACAATGACAGCAAATGTTCTTCCCATGTTCTTTTAACTATTCTCAATCGATTCCTTAATTTCATCTTGAAACTATTCCTTTCTGCTCGCTTGCTCTTCCCATGCTAGGTATTCCACTTGATTCTTTCACCATATTCCAGGAACAGGATCTTAACTGCCCTCATTCTCCTTCACCTTTAGTCACAGGCAAGTTGTCTCCTCCTCTGTCTGATCCACATTAGGAGCTCTAAATTAACACAAAAGAGGGGTTACTGTAGTATTCCATTTAGCAGCATTACAGTCACCAGGGTGAATTCCTCCAAAAGAGTGCACACCACCTGTCTACAACCTGTACGCAACAGTGTCTGCTCCTTCACCAGCAGAAGCACTGCCATGTGCAGAGATTCTGCACAAGTATACAAAGTTCCCCAACACAAAGTAAATAATACAGACCAGATCGGGCTCTGTCATCACACTAAACCAGCTGCAGAAAGTTCTACTGATGTGAATGAAACCTCACAGTTTTAAAGCCCCTGCCCTAAGGAGACCTCAGAACAAAAAGATGATGAAGTTTCTAGCCTTCACTTTCTTTTTTGCAGAGAAAAAGTGAAATATGTGACATAAGTGAATTTAAAAGGCTGTAATAGGAGATAAAAAACGTCATATATCACAGCCTTGGTAAATGCTTGTTACTTTTCTGTCCTTCTCATGGCAGAAGAGGAGGTGCTGCTTTGTTAATTTTAAATACTTAGGAACTTTAGGTGTGCAGATGTGGATAACTGGCTAGCTGAAAAGGGTCACATAGACATAGTCCAGCTGGCTGGACAAAAATGCACATCACTCTCAGCTTATCTGAAGTAAAGCAAAATACACTGTCTTTGGCTGTCCTTGTTACACAATAACAGGAAGATTTTGGTGGGAAAAGAATGTTGCAGGTGGGAACAGAAAACTACAGAAGAGAAACTAGGGGTGGGCTTGGTATTTAGGCAACTAACCAATAATGAGCTTAACTTTTGTAATATGTATGAGCTAATTATAAGAAGGCATAAAAGGTGACTGTAAGAGACAATAAAGGAAGTCTGCTGATCACTCATATTGAGTGACTGTGTCTTCCCTCCGTCGCAACATGCAGACAGCCCTGAAAACACTCCTCACCTTAAATGTGATGCCCCGACTTTCAGAAAAGAGAAATCCACAGTTCTGTGCAACATAACAAGTGTCTCTGAGCCTCTGTAGGTCGATGCTTTTCAGGTATCCCTGAGCCACCTGAGGAGCCAGGAGCAGCAGCAGATACTCTCCTTGCAGTATAAGTCCTTCTGTAACCACATCTGAACCCTGATCAAAAGAGAAGAGCCATGGCAGGTAGAAGACAACGATGCCAAAAAAACACCATACAGTGACTACACATACTATAACTTTCAACCATTGTCCTGTAAGAACTGGAATAAGCTGGGAGACAAAAGGAGATTGCCAGCTTCCAAGAAATATATGAACATTCAGCTATGGAAGGTCAAGAACAACTGGGTTTCTCAAAGTTACACAAAGTTTTTGAACACCCGAGCATAGACATAACTTCCTTTGGCTTTTGCTTTCTCCTGCTCAAGTCATTATACTGACCAGAAACATATCAACCCTAGTTCATGGCTGCCCCATGACCTCTGCAGATACGTCATCGTGCTCCTGAACAGAAAAATCACAGTCATATTTCACAAAGGTGACTAGGCAGAACCTGGGAGACAAAAGGAGAGGCCACCCAGACAGGAGAAGGCGGTTTGGTAGCACTTTGTCCCCAGTACGTGCTCAGGCTCTCAGGAACTGCTTCAGGACAAGGTTATAGGAAAGAATGTACTTAGTGATTACAGGGAGATTAATCATGCTGTGGTATGTATGTCACAAGCCCTTGGGAATAAAGCAAGCTTCTCTGCATACGAGCTGATAAGTGAGCTTACTGCAGGTACGCAGTTAATTAGTAGCAGTCTGGGCAGGAGGGAGAGTAGATAGTGAGATGGAACAGGGGAAAGGTGAAATGCTTCCTAGGGACTGGATGGAGAACAACGATCAGCAGTGAGATACTGCAAGAAAGGAAGCATAAAGAGAAGGAAATTGTGCTCTCAACTAAAGAAAACTGCTGTTAAACGAAGTCGAGTCCCCACAGCATGACTGAACAAGGGAGAATGGAAAGCTTTTGTAAAAACACCCCTACTGCACATGAAAGGGAGACAGTGTCGGACGGCAGTGGAAGTGTCCTCGTCTACTCTTCCTGACTTCTTCCCCTCGTTTCACAAACACGGCATAGTGACACCTCTCAGGCCCTGCCCGAGCCCCATTTTCTGAATCTTATAACCAAAAACCTCCTGATGCAGCTACGTGACCAATTTTTCTTTGTTATGGACACCCCGCTCCCCCCCCCCCCCCCCGCCGCCGGTAACCAATGACAGTCTGAACCAGACCATGAAGAGACTCAGAATGGGGCAGACAGGTAAAGATTTTGGAAGTCCTTCAGAAATGCCAAAAGGCCTCATATAGAAGCACCGTGTTGCTAGCAATCATATTGCAAAGGTTAGTTCACAGTTCATCCCGATTAGTCCCCTTAGATCCACAAAGCAGTCAGTGTCACATTCATAAATGCATCCAACCAATGCTTTCACAGCTGCATGGCAATTACCGCTCTTGTAAATGCATAAAAATAATTCCTAAAGGTTCAGCCCAGTCATCCATGCAACTCCACGGGTAAAATGTATAGGAGTTACCGAACTCTGAACTTCAACTAAAATAAACTGAATACAAGCAACAACTAATGCAGCAGAGACACCTACCATTTTTAGCCTTTTTCACTCTGATATTTCATAACTACGTCTATAAATATTTTTTTAAATGGTGCACTGATCAAAACTACTACACAAATTTACAGCAGAACCTGTATCTTTCTATCCATCCACAAATGAAATACAGCCTTTCCCATCACAGAGGTAGTTTTCCACCAAACAATGAAGAATTTTTTCACCTGACTTTCTCCTAACTTAGCAAAAAGGTCCAGCCCAAAGCAGCCATGTGCCCACTCCTCACCAGAGAACGTGCAGAAGAGTGAAGTGCCTCAGCTCCCTCCACACAGCTTACAGAAGAAGGGTAAGTGCCTCCTGTGGGTACTTACAACAGACATTCAACAACAGTCAGGTTGTTGGGGGAATTTTGTGATACTCAGTGCAAGTACCAGAGCTGGGAGTTGCCTAAAGTCATCAGGCTGAACTGGAAATCCCTGATGTAATTAACAGGATTTGCTGAGGACAAGATGATTCTTAGATTCTACTCTTTTCTGTGGGGCTTGCTCCATCAAAGAAGGAAGAAACTCCTTCCCCTCCGGTGGGGCTGGGCTGACCAAACCATGCCTGCGGCAGCCCTGGCAGTCATTCCTGTGCTCCCCTCTTCCCCTCCAGCACTCTAGCTATGCATTCCCATTGCTTGCCTCAAATGGGAATCTAGTGGTTAGATGATCCGTTGGTGACAAGCTTCAGCCCACTAAATTCACTCTAAAAAAACATAAATATTTTCCCGCCGGCTGAGGCAGCTGAGCTGGCCCAGCAAGAGATCGGCTGAGCTGTAGGATCACTGCAAGGAGGACAGGAGGAGATGAAGAAGCGGCAGGCAGGGGAAAGGACTACCATGTTCTGCAGCTATTATCTATTAGGTTTGTTCAGCTGCCTTGTCAAACCACACTTTCGCTCGCTACTTCAAAAAGTAGAACCCTATTCTCTGAAAATTCACTGCTAGAATCCTTATAGCGATGATGCTCTTGTATTACAGTAGCTTAGTAAACAGAACACTTAGCCAGCATTTGTAGTATATTTTAATTCCCTCCTCAACCCTGCGGGATGTAAATCTCTCTCTAAGGAACAGTGCTAACGGCCACCAGCAACCCCAGTTAGAAGGAAGCTGTTGTTAGCACCGAGGCGTCCGGACCCCGTCACAGCTCAGGTATGCTTTCTGGGTAGAGAGGCTGCGGGAACAGTTTTGTCCAGTCTTCCTTAGCAGTTAAGGTGTTCTCCACACTGGGCAATCCCAAAATTGAAAGAGCTGTAGGAAACAAATTGGTTTTCCCATTTAAATTTCAGCCTTGCAAAATTACATGCTACCGTGCACCAGAAGCCTGACTTGCTCCCCTTCACATGGAAGTTAATTTTGGCATCTTCAAAGGAGTTCTCTTGAAAGTGAAGAATGGGTAACAACCAGACCTGACAGTCCTGTATCTGTCAGCAGTCAAAAAGGCAATTATAAGGGAAGAAATATTCGAAACATAGGAACATTGACAAGTCTGGGCTAGATGTGGAGATCACCTGGTCCAACCTCCCACTGAAAGCAGAGCCTTAAGACTCAGCTGCACCTTGAATATTTCCAGCCAAGGTGATTCCTCCAATTTTCTGGGCAAGTAATGGCAACGTTTTGCTGTTTTCACATTAAAGACTTTTTTTTTCTTAAATCCAGGGGCACTTACCCTCTTTCTATTGCCTCTTGTCCTGTCACCATGTGCCCTCATGAAGAGTACCTCCCTCCTCTCCGTAACTACCTACCGGACATGGTAAAACTGTGAGCAGACACTCAGCACCTGCCCAAGCCTTCTCTTCTCTAGGCTGTACAAACCCAGCTCCTTATGTTCTCAGAGTTCTCCAACCCTCAAATGATATTGGTGGCAATTCACCAGACCATATCCAATGTTTCAATCTCTCTCTTGAACTGGGGGGACCAAAACTGTATGCAATATTCCAGGTGTGTCCTAGCAAATGCTGAGTAGAGTAGAATAATCACATCCCTTGGTTTACTATTACTGATCTCTTCTCCCTGGTATCCAGTGATAGGATGTGTGGGAATGGTTCAAAGCTGTGCCAGGGGAGGTTTAGACTGGACATGGGGAAGCATTTCTTTACCAAGAGCTGGTCAAACCCTGGAACAGGCTTTCTGGAGAGCTGCTTGATGCTCCACGCCTGTCAGTGTCTAACAGGTGTTTGGACAGTGCCCTTAATAACATGATCTAACTTTTGGTCAGCCCTGAACTGGTCAGGCAGTTGGACTAGATGATTGTTGTAGGTCCCTGCCAAATGAAATAGTTTATTCTATTCTATTCTACTCTATTCTATTCTATTCTATTCTATTCTATTCTATTCTATTCTATTCTATTCTATTCTATTCTATTCTATTCTATTCTATTCTATTCTGTTCTATTCTATTCTATTCTATTCTGTTCTATTCTATTCTATTCTATTCTATTCTATTCTATTCTATTCTATTCTATTTTCAGATACACTCTAAAGGTTCAGGTGGTACCAGACTTCACAAAGTAATTCAGTACCTCTTCTTTTGCTTATCAGTACCCCTCATTCCCAGATACATCAGGGGGCAAAAAGGATTTTAACTCAGCTCTCCGTGAAACAATAACCCATTGCCTCCTTTTTTCCTTTTGTTTGTAAAATCAAAAAGGGCAAAACCCAACACCTGACAAACAGCCCCTAATCAGGATAGAAAAACGTACAGATTTGTGCTTTACAGAACTGATAAAAAGATTTATCTGGAGGCCGTGTGACGTGGGCTGGGCCAGCAGCCCTTCTGGCCTTCTGAGACAGGGATCAGGATTCCTCTGCTGTGCAGGGGGGACACATAATTTTCAGGGCAGTTTCTCTCACCAAAGCAAAGCGGACCAAACAGCTCCAACACAGGTAAGCACACCCCCACTGCTCACTCCGCCCTCTTCCCGAATGAGTTTCCTGCTTCTGTGGGACAGACCTGGGAGAGCTGCAACAGAGCAGAAGGTGTGTGATCGTCTAGAAATTGCTTTGGATTCAGAACCTGGGAAAACGAGGTTCTAGTTTTCCGCTCAGAATTTGTACCACGGGATCTTCCATCGTTTCCTATCTTCCCACATTCACTAGTTTCCAGCTTTTAGTTTCAACAGAAACCTTTGCTGCCTCCCTACCAGAAAATTCAAAAGGAGGAAGGGAGAGTTTTACTGGTGTCCCATACTCAGGTCTGAAGGGGAAGAAGCGGGGGCAAAAGAGCTTGCACATTTTTCCTTGTGATGAAGAGAGAAGTTAAAGCATGACTGCTCCTACCTACCAAAACCCCACTCTGGTAAGTATATGCTGGAAAAGAATGTATTTCTTTTTCTGGCATTTGTATATATACATCTATCTATTTTTGCTGTAACAAGGGAATGCATGTAGTGTGCAAAAGCACAAAGTTTAACGTGGAACTATATAAAATTGTTTGTTTGGAGATGCATATTCATAAAAAATAAGCCCACTGTCATTCTTTTTTCCTTCAAAGGGGTCTTCATCAAAATGGTGGGATTTATGTAGGTTAGTATAACACCTGCAAGATGACCCCTTAATTACAGTATGCTTGCATACCACAGAACCCTGGTGCTCATTCCATACTGACCGCTGCAGCAGCTGGGGCACTCTTTCACAGAGATGGGGTTTGGAACGGCGGACAGGAGGGGCTCTCCTGATTGAGGATGGTGCAAGAAAGCACATCCACAGAAAAAGAACTGAGGATACAGGCTAATATTGAACTGCATGTCCACGTTTGGCAAAACCAGACATACCCCAGCTATATCTAGCACCTGAAGTAAAGTTATTGCTGCAGCACTACACTGAAGCCAGACACTTGTTCCGCTGGGGCAGACGGCCCCGTGAATAAGGCTGGTTTTCTTCCGGGATCTGACCTAGTGTCTGAATGTTCATTATGCAAGGTACAAATGTCCTAGAGTTAACCTTTGGAGTGTTCTGTGTCTCATTTTTGTAGTAAGCTCAGACCTGCACCACAGACTGCTCTGAGTTCCATTAAGAAGCTAGACTTTTTTAGATAACCCTGGCAATAAGTGCTGATGGTCTATTTATGCATTTTATGTCTTGCAATTGTGTGTCCACGTGTTCCCATTATCAATGAGCATGTGTGTAGGAAATTCTAGTATGCTTATATTGGCATGCATTTATGCACAGGTTTCCCAGGCTTATGACATATGTCCATAGCTGCGTGTTCTCGTGATGGTGTCGACCAGAGTGCCTATGTTCTTATTTTGGTTGCGATACTTGTGCTGTGTTTGGATACTCATGCTTCATGTTGCAAAAACTATTCTGCCTTCCACAGATGTCTGTCCCCTTAACCGCTCACCTGTTGTCAGCTGCCTGCTGCCTCCTTTCTTGCCATGTGGTTAGAGACACACTGGAAGAACATCCGCCAAACCCTGCTGCTTCTGTTCACCGCTGCTCTTCTCATCGGGGTCACCATGCTGGCCATCTCATCTAACATCAACCCAGTGGGCTATTTCTTCCTGGGGGTAGGGGGCGTGTGCCTCATTGGCTACTTGCTGAGTGTGTTTGTCGAGTGTTACCTGAGCAATCAGCACCGACGTGATGCGAATGAGACGCCTCCAAATAGGCAAAGCCAAGCAGGGTAAGGAGCAACTCGGCTACCCCTCTTGCTATAACTCTCCTCAGCCATGGCCATTTTACGTATTGGTTTGCTGCCTTTCCCCTAGGGCACCAAACACAGACTTCATTCCAGAAGAAAAAGGTTCTTTTTAGGTTGTTTTTCTTCATTCTTCAGGTGGAGGTTGCAAACATCTATGCTGTGCATGTCCTGTGTCTTGTCCGACGTATTTTCTTCCCCACCATGAGCTGATCCACTAACTATTTCCAAGGTTAAACAGATCTGGGCCCAGTTTTATTTTCCTTTGAGTAATCAAGCCTTGCCAAACAATGAGTCAGACAAGGAAAAAGAAAAAACGCTGAAGCAATACGGAATCTTAGCTGGGTTTAGCTCTATAAACCTTATCTCCAGAGCACATGTTCCTCGGCAAACTTTTGAAAAGGGACCTGTAACTGGGTGTGTTTCCAGTCTCAAAAGCCCGACTTGCCACTGATAAACCCTGATTCTGAGAGGCTCTGAGTGCTCCCACATCTCTTTGGCTTCATGTACATTCGCAGGTTCTCAGCATCACCCAATTTAACCCCGATTTGCCTGCTGTAATTGAAGAATTTAATTTTGTATCTTTGCTTCCGTGTCTGTAAAATCCAGGTAATCATTACCTACATCTATAAATGACCTGACATTCTCAACTACAGGGTTTGTAGGAGGGTAAAAATGTCATAATGTGTTTATTTTTAGAAAGACTACATAAAAAGAAGTCTACATTGGGCTTTGCTAGCTTGGAGGGTGTGCTAGAAGAAAGTCAGTATCTATTTGTTTAAAAATATGACCTACAAAGAAAAATGTTTCTAAAGTAACATTTTTGCTCTGCAGATACTCTTTTTAACACAGACTAACTAGTCCTTGTTTAAACTAAATGAAAATACTAAATTTTCTCCACTCCTTAAAAACAGATGAACATTGAGCTAACGTATTAAAAAAGCAAGGTCCTGTACTATTCCAAGAAGTAATTAGCAGTTAGTAATTCTTAGTAATAAACTGTAACTGGCAGGAGATTCTAGAGGAGGGGCAGCGGGGTAAGCCCAGGACGCGGGGCTGGGCGGTGCGGGATGCTGGCCCTGGGAGCGATGCTCAGTGCTGGGGGTCACACAGCAGCGCCAGGCGGGAGGGACAGCCTGCCACAGCCCTGGCTGGGTTCGTGGCACGGTCCCGACAGCAGCTTACCCAGACTACCTGCCTCTGCATTAACAGCAATAAAATAACCAGTGCAACTGCCTTTCCCCTCTTGGTGCCCAGGGTGAACGCTGCCTACGAAGCGCCCACCTATGAGGAGGTGATGACCACATCAGTTCCAGCAATATGGACGATTGCCTCCAACCCAGGCTCGGTGCCCTCCCCGCTGAACGAGCCTCCTCCTTACAACGCAGTTATTGAATCGTCCTCCCGAGAGGAGATGACGGTGGAGGCTCTCAGGGTGTCGGTGGCATCAGAGCCCGAGGCAGGCGCAGGCTCCAGGCTCCAGCTGCAGCTGGTGCTGCCCCCAAGGCTGCAGCGCTTTGTTTCCGACATCCATGAAGTGAAAGGCATTGAGGAGAGGTTTGAGCCGCTGGCACCACTCACTCCACCACCTGCTTATGAGACTGCCATCAATGATGATGTCTTCGAAGATGCTTTCCAGCCTACCATGCTATGATTAATTTCACCTTCCGTGACTGCAGAACCAACCCTCCACCCCAATACAGGATGCTCCTAGAGGGAAGGTGAAAGAGCTGAGATTTTTCACACCTGGAACTGCAGAAGTTGGTCTCACCATTCTTACAACCAGAGTGGAGAGACAGACGCAGCTTCTAATGTCACTAGAAAATTTTTGCACAAAATATCAATCAATGCAATACCACAACACTGTCTCGGCAGATACATAGAACCACTGTGAGGACAGTTGTGTTCTCAGTGGCACCAGTTCTCAAACAGGAGATGCACCTTCCTGGGGGAGGAGAGGGAACCACGAGAGAGGACAAGCTTGCCAAAGGACCTCTGAAGGACTGTGGGATGCAGCCAGAAGCTGCCTGGGGGAGGGGGGAGGACAGAAGCTGCACCGAGGCAGTTCTACCTGCACATTGCAAACAGCAGCACTGCTGAGATCTGTGCAGTCACCAGCCACCCTAAAATCCCTGCAGAGTGACCCAGGCTGCTGTTTCACAGCAATACAGATCTATGGTCTGTGCTGCTTGTTGCTACTCCCCTGTTGCACGTTCTCCACATCCTCGCTGCACTGCGTGGGAGCGCAGCTGGGGGGAGGCTGGCGGGCCTCCTTCATCTGCCTGGTACCTGGCATTTGGGGTTGAAGCGCTGAAGGCAAACGTGGCACCAGGAATGACTTCTGTGGTTCACCAGGTCCTCATCCCACCCGGCCCGCCATGGTGGGCAAGAGGGAGATAATAGCAATGTGTCACCCGTGAGAGTGGCCAGCAGTGGGATGCACCCACAGAGGCATCCTCTGCCTGCACTGCTGCCCTTCACAGCCCCACAGGGGAGGGGGGGGTTCTGCTGCCCTACAGACCCACCCAAGCAGGTGACTGTCTGTACTTCACTGTCCTCACGGCCAGCGTTTGTGCAGAAAGGCACATGCTCCTCCGATTCTCTGTAGCTGTGCATGGAAGCTTCTTGTCAGCCCCAGGAGGGGCCACCTGCCTGCTGAGGCCACAGCCGAGGGCACCTGAGTCAGAGCCCCAGCGCGCTCGCCGTCCTTGTCACAGTGGCTCTGCGTCGCAGCCAGTGCAAGCTGCCAGCGAGTGACACTGGTAGGCTCTGCAGCGTCTCGGCCGTCTGCAGTACACAGACTGACACAGGCCTGGGCAATGTCCAAAGCAAAAATAAAAATGTGGTGGCCTGAACCTCCTCATGGTGGGGAGCAGCAGCTGTCACAGCCTTGTCTCATGCAACTGCATTGTCTTTAATTCATATGAGGAACCATCAAACCGTAAGCAAATAAATTATTTCTTGTTTCTTTATAGTTCAAAGGAAAAAAAAGACCTTTAATGTTGTTTACAAATAAATGAGACTGTATTAAAAATGCCTGGTGGCATCATCAGGTTTTCTTCCCAAAAGAAGCACCCCACAAAGCCACGATCTTGCGTGCGCTCTGCTTACTGGGTGGCCTTGCCCTAGAACGGGGGACCCCAGCCGCTCGGTATCGCTGGTGATGAGGCTGCGGCGACAGCTGTGCCCCGAGTCCTGCGGGGCATGGCCGGGGGGGCAAAGGTGGTAGGGAGCGCGGGGGGCACCTCGCAGGGTGTAAAGGGGGACACCCCGCAGGGAGCGGCGGGGGGGGGACGACACACAGCGCAGGTGCAGGAACTTCGGGGCCGCCCGGGGCAGCCCCGGCCCTGGGCAGCAGCCCGGGCGAGGTTCAGGTGACGGCGGAGATTAACATGGTCCGCGAAGTGTCATCAGCGCCGATTCTGCGGGCTCCGCCGCACTGGTTCGGCTCGGCTCGGGCGGGTGCGTGCGACGGCGGCTGCGCACTCCTCGGCGCTGCCCGCACGCTGAGCTCGCTCCGCACCCTGAGGCGCACGGCTACGGCCACCGCCCCGTGGCTGTGCCCCTCCCAGCGCCCCGCCCCACCGCCGCGGCTGGGCCCCGCCCTGCACCGGGGGGCAGGCCACGCGCGCTGACTGACAGCCACCGGGACACGCCCCGCGTGCCTCGGCCCGGCCCGGAAGAGGCGCGAAGCCTCCGCGCCGCGAGCCACGGAGTGGGCGGCCCCGCGCGTGCGCACGGCGGCTGCGCCTGCGCAGTGTCGCTGCCGCGGAGGGCGGGGCCGCGGCCTTGGTCACGTGACCGGAGGAAGCGGGTCCCGCGGTTTGAATCGCTGGGGCCGCCGGGAAGCGGCGGCGCGCGGGTGAGCGGTGGGGAGTGCTCCGCGGCAGCTGGGCACGGGAGAGTGGTCCCGGGCCTCCCCGCGGCCTCCCGCCACCCCCGGGTCTCCCGCTACCCCCGAGCATCCCCGCGGCCTCCCGCCACCTCGGGACCTCGGGTCAAGTGGCGACGGCGCCCCCGCGGGCGGGAGGCGGGCAGCTGGGGGCTGTTGAGGCCGGCCTGGGTCGTCCTCCGGCGGGATGCTGGCCGCGTGCGGCATGCAGCGGTGCCACCAGGAAGCGCTGAAGAAGAACCGGGTGATGCTGGCGAGGCAGCTGGTGCTGAAGGAGCTGATGGAGCACATGATCGAGAAGGACATCATCACCGCCGAGATGGTGGAGACCATACAGGTGTGCGGGCGGCGGCCGCTGCGCGGTGAGCTGCGCTTCTGGTGGAGCTCGTGTCGTTTGTGGCAGGGCCAGCGCGGTAAAACTCATGTTTTACCCGAATATTTTAGTGTGATTACATTCGTAGAACGCTCAGAGTAGAGTGGGGTTTGACAGCAGCATGCAGCAGAACTGCTGGCCGCTCTTGGCAGTGCGGATTTTATCGGAGGCTTGCATGCTGGTGTGCAGATGCAGCAGGCTGCACTTCAGGAGTTAGGGAGTAGTTTCCACTCCTTTGTTGTTATTTCGTGCGTTCCCCCCCATCTGTAGAAGTCGGAGTAATACCTGTTTCCAAAAGAATTCAGTGCAGGTAGGTAAATGAATATGTTATAATCCAGTTTGTCGTGTCACCTTTCACTTAAAGAGTTTGTACCGCTTATGTGTTCTTGCACATTGTGTGAAGAGCCTTGTGTGATCCAAGACTCGCTCTCAGATAACAAATGCTGTTCGTAGACTTATCCTGAGCAGCAGGTACTGTGAAGAGAAGTCATTGGCAATAGCTTTGGATCCTACAGCCTAATGCACTGAAGGCTGTGCAGGATGGTGATACAAGTCTCCAAAGAGAAAGTAAACTAGAAAAAGAATGACTGAAAATGCACATCAAGTGTATCACAAGACTCAAGTAAGCAATTAAGGGACTTTTTGGTCCCTTAGTAAGGTTGATGGTCCTGGCGATAAAAACAGATGCTGAAAAATAGATTTATGAGCTATTTGGTGGGTACTAGCGCAGAAGGTGTGGACCTGAGACTGGTAAGGTTTTTGAAAGCAATGAAGAAATAACTTCCCGATGAATTTTGACTTGTTGTGTGTCAAAGGTAATGTGAAATTCCCCATGGGGCCTGTTGAGGATACCAGTGCTAAGCTGCAGGAGATGCAGGCAGTCTCACCTGGCATAGCTGCGGTCTCTAGTGAAAGAGGACAGTGAAAGTAAGAGAATGAATCAGGAAGTGATTGTGCTGATTTTGGCTAGGATAGAGTTAATTTCTTCATAGTAGTCTATATGGGGCAATGTTTTGGATTTGTTATGGAAACAGCGTTGATTAACACAGGGATGTTGTAGTTACTGCTGAGCAGTGCTTACACAGAGCCAAGGGCTTTACTGTGGCTCACACCATCCCACCAGTGAGCGGGCTGGGGGGCACAAGAAGCTGGGAGGGGACACAGCTGGGACAGCTGACACTGATCACTGGCATATGCCATACCATATGATGCTGTGTTCAGCAATAAAAGCTGTGGGAAGAAGGAGGGAACATTTGGAGTTACGACGTTTGTGTTCCCAGGTAACCATTATGCATGATGGAGCCCTGCCATCCTGGAGATGGCTGAACACCTGCCTGTGATGGGGAGTAGTAAATGAATTCCTTATTTTGCTCCACTTGCGTGCACGGCTTTTGTTTTACATATTAAACCATCTTTATCTCACCCCATAAGTGTTTTCACTTTTACCCTTCCAATTCTTCCCACCATCCTGCTGGGGAGGGGGTTGCTGAGCAGCTGTATGGGTGCATGGTAGCCCACGGGAATTAAACATGATACTGATGAAGTCTGGGTGGTTAGTAGGGATGTTCAGTTGCTGGCCTGCAGCTAGTCACTGAAGTGCGGGAGAGGGAAGAAAAGGAGAAGAGGGGAGGGAAAAAACCCACCCTTTCAAAGGTAGGATAATGCCGGAGAAAATATTCTTTTTGGCAAAATGCTGCTGTAGTTAAGAACTGTTAAACTGAGATGGAGGGGAAGACTGAGGGAATCTTCCCCTCCAGGTGTGATTGGGTAAAAGGAGATGCAGCAATACTTAGGGTTATCAGTAAGGAGAAAGGTGTTATGGTGGGTAAGTCAGATAAATAGTAATAGCTTAGTGGAAAAAGCGTGCATAATACAATGTATACACATAACTAAGAGCTTAAATGTATATAAAGAGTGACGGCAGCCTGAGCAAGAGAACAAAGTGTCTTAAACTACTGTTGCAGGGTATGAATCTGGAAGTTGTGGCAAAAATAGAAATATGGCTGGGGTAGGAGGAAAACATTCACAACTGGAACAGTAGTATTGCAAAATATGCAGTGTACTAGAAGGATAGAAATGAAGGGAACATTTGCAGGATAGTACTAATCATAATAATGCTATAGAGAAACAAAGTAACAAGCATCAAAAAAATAATTTCAGTCAAAAATATTTTTACTTACTTTTCTTTTTTCTGTAGTAGGTCTGTGAATTTGTAACAGTCTTCTACTCTCTGGCTCAAATGTGAACAAAACTCCTGGGAGTCCTGTTAGGTAGCCTGTTCTTGAACATTTACTGTGACGCTAATTGTCAGGTACTCTATTGGTAGCAAGAGGAGACAAGTGCCACCATGTCTGTTGATATAGCATAGATTATCTTGGCTGTTTTATCTGATTGGTTCTATGTATCCATCTGCTCCCCCCAAAAGTCAGGAAATCAAGATCTGGATAAGTAGTTATGTTTTAAATTGTCTTGTCTTAAAAACACAATTATACTGGTCCTGTTGGTTTGATTTAAACTAAACTGAAGAATAAACAAAATGGTTCTGGAAATAGGGCACTTCACTTAAACTTTTGTAATCTAAGATATAAACAGAGGAGTTCAGGGAGATGAAGGAGGGGTGAAATTCCTTAGTAGTGTGAGGTGCTAACAAGTACTGAAACTTTACCACAAAGAAGAAAAAGGTGCGGGGGACGACGACGTTGCAGGAAGAGCCACTGAAGACAAAGGTGGTTGAGCTGGATGAAGAGCTCACAAGGAATATGAAGACTAAGTAAAGAATTTATAGGTATACACTGGAGAAGAATTAATAAATAGGAGCAGCTTCCTTTGGTGTCTGAAATGGAGAGAGTAGGAACTGACAGGAATTAGTTTAAACTGTGTCATTCAGAAAGAAACTAAGCAATTGGATTTTTTTCATTTGTATACACTTTAAAGAAAGAATAAAGAAAAAAAAACCCGCGTTCACTGTGCAGAGAAGATGATGTAAATATAGTTACCTAGATGAAGGCTCAGAAGAGAGGGATTTCAAACACAGAGCAAAAATTATAGTGGAAATAGTGGGACAAGTGGAAACAGCTGTTTTTAAGATGAAGTCCAAAATTCACTTCATTAATGCTTTCTTGTCAGAGCATCAGATGTTCTTCCAGAGCTCTGGGATGGACCTTCAGTATTGCAGATACAACAGCAAAAGCTTTCACTTAGGTTTTAAACAAGTTGAATACTCTGTACTGTAATGGAAGATGATCAGATTGTGTAGATACAGAGATTTAAATGCTCTGTGTTGATCACTAGACAGTAATGAAGGGATCACTGGCTTAGACAAAGTGACAAATTTCATTAGTATGTTTGTCAACTATATATGCTCTCTCTACAGAGTCTGTGTGTATGTTCAGGCTCAGTAAGACAACTAATACTATGGGATTTTGACAGGAATTCAGTTTATTGTGCAACCAGTTCCTGTTATCCAGATTATCAAACTCATCTGTGAGAGCACAAAAATAAATTAAGGATGTACTAGAAAATGAAATGGAAGAAATCTGTCTTATGAAAGTTTTAGTTCTGTTGTTTGCTGAATGTTATTTAGTGTAATCTAAATGTGATGTTCATGTGAAAGTTAAATGAGGAGGTACAGCACTTTGGGTATTTAAGGGAGCATTAAGGAAGAAGTCTGCCAAGAGCTGACTGCTGTATATACAAAGTGCAGAATATGAACTTTGTGGAAATTTCTTAACTTTTCTATAAAATTTAAGATTCGATTCTTGAGGTCAGATTGTGTTCTTAGTTATGACTTATGGCTTAGAGTCACAGACTATGAAGGCATAAAGTGAAGAACATTAATAATTCTAAGCTTGTAAACAGCTACGGTTCTACTAGAAAGGAAGAAACGATTAACAGGTACTTTAGAATATCAGCTGTCATTTTACTTTATTAGGCAGAATAAAATTCAGTGGGCTTACAGCAAGATATAGGTGTATGGAGCTAGTTATCATCTGTGGACTGATGGAGAAGTGTTACCAGGAGAAAGGGGCAAATATTTTCTTGCATCTGGGAAGGCACAGGTGAGATACTGCTGTATGCACTTCCAGGCAACAGTGCTCTGAAAGTTGAGGTTTCTGTGGGAATAGGAAGGGGTACTTGCATTGGCAAGGGGAAGAGGCCATTTTCAGGGATGCTGAAAGAAAGCAGCTTGTGTACTGTAGCCAATGGAGACAGATTTGTGGAAAGGTGCTTGATAAATAAGGGGAAGGACAGGAGAAGGCTGCAGTCAAGGGACACTTGATAAATAAATGCTATCAGACAGTCATGAATGAGCATAGGTCTGAAATTTCAGAATAGGTTCATAAGCATTGGCTCAGTAAGACTTTGCAGTATCCTTCCAAATAATGTGATGGAATAAAAGCCAAACTACTTTTAACACCAAGCTTGGGAGGAAATTGGATGATGTGAAATCTTCTGTAGCAGAGGATTTACATGAGTGACTCGAGGCTTTATTTTTTTTTTCAGATTTTCTTGCGATTGCAAATGTGGTGTTAGGCCTTGGTTCTGTGTAACTCACCAGCTATTTCTCTTCCTTTCATGGGTGCTAAGATCTTGGATCTAAGGGGTGATTAAAAAAAATAGGATTAATTCTGTTGAATGGATAACATATATTTGTGATACCCAGTATTTTAGTACATGACGTTTTGGTGTGTTTTAGATTTCACGGGGAAGGTTATTACTGTATAAATTATACCATTAGTTGGCAAATGCCCTATTAATATTTTAAGAATTAGAACGTGTTGAGAATTATTTACAGATACATAAATTTCATTTTTGTTATTAATTTTTCTCATATACTACTGTATATTGCTTTGTTGATCTAAATGTTACAGTCTATACCTATGTAGTATCTTCTTGGAATTGACTGCATGTAATTAAGTATTTTATTTAACACTTTCTGAGGGGTTTACATATTTGTTCATGAGACCATAAGCTATTGGAGAGTAGTGGAAGCATACTCTGGACTTATGTATTCAATGAGGGGAAATAAATACTATTCCAACAGTAACTGGAAATAAGTTTAGAGAGAAGAGGTGTGTCATAATGTGTGAATTGATGGCTTGCTGTGTTGCCATATGCTTTTCCCCTTCACCTAATGCGAACAGAGAAGTGGGAGTGAAATCAGCTGTGAAGAGCTATAAAAATGGATATAGCATATCTAAGCATAGTGGTGAAACATTTACATGAAGTAAAAAAAATTCAGTTGTCCTGAAGATGCATTGAAAATTGATTGTGTTGGGGTGTTACTTTGAGTGTGGATTTTGTTTTTTTTTTTTCTGGATCTAGGCCAAGTCTGGGAGCTTCAGCCAAAATGTGGAATTCCTCAATTTGCTGCCCAAGAGAGGCCCCAATGCCTTCTCAGCCTTCTGTGAAGCACTACAAGAAACCAAACAGCAACATCTGGAGGCAGTGATCTTGAAGACTGCATCCAACCTGAGCCATGGGATTGCAAGGGTACAGCAGTTTTAAAAAAATAAGATGGATGGACTGCCTTTCAGATTGGGTTTAGGCACAAACTGATCTTTTTCAAAGGGGAAAAAAAACAAAAATTGTTTACAAAGGACAGGTTGGGTTTTTGTTGCAAATTGAAACTTGTAGTAGCCTCAGTCAAAGCAGAGGGGAAAGAATTTGAGAAGAGAGTTTTCACACAGAATCACAAGACAGTAGAGGTTGGAAGAGACCTCTGGAGGTCATCTGGTCCAGCTCCCCTGCTCAAGCAGTGTCACCTTGAGCACGTGGCCCAGGACCGTGTCCAAGCAGCATTTGAGTATCTCCAGGGAGGAGACTTGTCTGCCTCTCTGGGCAACCTCCCACAGTGCTCAGCCATCCTCCCAGTGAAAAGGGGTTTCCTGGTGCGCAGGGGGAGCCCCTGTGTGTCTGTGTGCCCACTGCCTCTGGGCCTCTCGCTGGGACCGCTGAGCAGAGCCTGGTGCCCTCCCCCTCGCGCCCCCCTTCAGGTGTCTGTATGCAGTGATAAACCTCCCCTTGAGCTTTTTCTTCTCCTGGCTGAGCAGTCCCAGCTCTCTTGGCCTTTCCGCAAAGGAGAGATGCTCCAGCCCCATCCTCCTCTCTGTGGCCTGTTGCTGGCCTCTCTCCAGCACCCCCGGTTGTGCTGGGGAGCGCAGAGCCAGACACAGGACTCCAGGTGCAGCCAGGCCAGAGCTGCGCCCAGGGGAAGGACCCCTCCGCAGCCCAGGCAGCGCGCCTCCTAAGGCAGCCCAGGATGCCATTAGCCTCGCATGCTGGCTCCTGGTCACCCTGGTGGCCACCAGCACCCCATGTCCTTTCCTGCCAGGCTGTCTCCCAGCTCTGCCCCCAGCAGGTGGTGGTGCATGGGGTCGCCCCTCCCCAGGGGCAGGGCTCTGCGCTTCTCTTTGTTGAGGTTCCTGGACGTTCTTAACATCCAGCGCACTCTTAATGGCTGTGTTATCAAGAACCCAAAAGCTGCAAAGGAAATATTTTCTCTGAAATCTTTTAGTTCAGTGATTCTCTTGAGTAGAAAGCTATTAAAAGCTAGTCTGGTCAGTTGAGGAGAGAGAGACTTTCTTTTGTTATTTTCACCTTTTCACTGTCTGCAGTTGGTAGTGTTGGGCTAAAGAAAGAATTTAGCAAAGATTCAGTGTTTTTAGTGCATGGACAAGCGTGGAAACTCACAGTAAATAAGGGAAGACCAGATATTTTTGCACAGAGATGTTCCCTTATTAAAATGTAGGCTTTATTAGACTACCCTTTCTGTTTTTGTGTTTTCAGTTGTGCTTTACTATACAATGAAGTCTTGAAAGCAAACAAAAAATATAGGAGTCACTAGACAATTTTTGGCAAAATCAAGGAGGATACCATGACCTCAGTGTGAAGTTCTACTTCTGCCCAAATCCCCAGGAAAGATGAGCAAAGGAGGGAAGGAATTTTGCATTGACAGGAAATGCTGTTGCTGTCATGTCGTTTGATTTAGATATGAACCAGAATATTTGTAGTTTTATGAGTGTGTGTGTAAATGCATGTATCTTTGTTACATGATGGCTACAGGCTTGTACCGTAGAGAAAAAAATAGCTGTTTTGTGCTACTATTTCTCATGGATTTATTGGATGTCTTGTAGCTTGAACACTGTTATGGATCAAATCTTCCATTCCCTGCCAGTGAGTCATGTAATTCAAAAAGACGGCGCTGGACTGGTGAGTTGCACAGGACATCATGAATACTTGATTGGCTATCTAGTTGCTTCCAACTTCTTAATACTGTCTTAATTTTATTCTAGAAATAAGCTTGCCACCACTTTGCTCGTTCCAGGAATACAAACCTGACAGTGAACTGACCATGTTACAATCAGATGCAGGAGGCAGAATTAGGCTAGAAAATAAAAGTTAAGTAGCATACTGGGAAAGAGAACCCAGTCAGTTTCTAGGTAGCTTCCTTTATTCTTACTGGAAATCTTGTTGCTTAAACAGTGTATGTCAGTAAAATTTAGATTTTTCAAAAATATTATTTAAGATTTGTAGTAGAGTTTAATTGAACTAGAGCTATGAAAAGATACTGGTTTGGGGTAATGTCCTTAACTTAGATTTCCTTCTTAGCAAGTAAGTACAAGGCCTTACGTATGTTACGTGGGCCCAATGTAGATTTCTGTAGCTTCTGTCAAGTGCAGCAAATCAGCTTTTCTTCAGCAAGCATTTGTGACTTCAGTCAGGGAACTAAATGTTGGAGTGAATCTCCCTGGTAGTTTTTACGTTACCTCTGGTAATGCTTGGAGTAATCATGGTCTCTAACCATGGTTTTAACTGTATGCTGGCTACTAGGAGCTCTCTGATACTAAAGAATAAGTGTCTAGATTTTGAAGGTTTATTTTCTTATTTAGGTGCAAAGGTTTTAGGGTGGGTTGTTTTGGTTTTTTAGAGCATATGTTCCTCCAACCAGGAGAGCCATGCCTCAGAAGGCTGAAAAAGGATTTGAAAGGAGATTGTGAATGTCTTTAGCTCCGTTTCTTCAGGACAGAGGAGTGAGTGTTTGTCTGCAAATTGCAAATAATTGATTATCATTCCCCTCATCTACTGTTACCCAGAGGAAAGGCTTGTTCAGAGGCAGATAAACAAAAAAGGGCATTGCATTTTATGGACGTTAGAAATGTCAAGTTTGATCACTTACGCATGTGTTCAGCAAAAAATAAACAGTTGTATGTAGTGAGCATGGGAGGCCTTTTATGAAAGGAAAATACTCTATTTGAGTATTTCTAGCAATGGTTTGTCAGCCTAACTGTGAAAGGAATAACATACTGTGCAAAATGACAGAAAGCACACAGCTCTGATTTGAAATAAGAATTCTGTTTTCATACTCTGTAGAACCAAATTTACTAGGCCTTGGGTAAAGATAACGCACATACACAACAAAAGTATTTGCCAATTGAAATTATGAAAAAAGTATACCATTCTGGTACTTTGTTTTCTTCTGCCATGTTTCATTGTGTTTCTGTAGTCCATGATCAAGCAAAGTTTTTAGAGGTATGAATAGTATGATAAAGGAATATGCCTTAGACCACATAGTTCAGAATTTGTGAGTTACTACCTTAATGCAGAGGTTTTGTAGTTGGAATTTGTTACTGTTATTGATACGTTTGTTTTGCACAGAACCAAAGGAACATTCCTTGGATAATGGAGATGGTCCCCTGATACCTTTGGTGAAGTACTGCACTCCTGAATTTTATCATGATCATCAGCACTTGGTAAGTAGTTGACAGAGAAAATCTCCTTCACATGTGAAAGATGTGAGGTGTTTGGATATATGAACTGAACAAGTGCTACTTAAAACTGAGTCGAAACACATGCTTCATTGGGATGCAGATCAGTATTGTGCTGTTTGTTAGTTGTGTTACATCGAATCATGTTCGATTCGATGTAGTTGTCATCTGCAAGTTGCAAGAAATTCTGGGAAGTTCTGTAACTGTATGAATTTCTCTCTGGTTTTTGTTCACGAAGAGCTTTGGAGAATGCCTTCTGTTCTGTTGCTCTGTGTATGCTGTCAGTATTATTGCCTTGTATTTGTCTGCATCCTCATCCCCTTCTGTGTGATGACACACCCTGCAATTGACTGCAAGGTACCAAAACTGTATTTCAACCAGTAGTCACAGTCTGGGATGTTTTAATTGCTGGCTATACCCAGAAGAGTCTCTCCTTATGCTCAAGAACCTGTGCTGCGTAGTACTGGGTAGATCAACTGGAATTTCTAATCTTCTGCAACCATTGAAGTTATGTAGGGAGTCTAATTACTCTTTATTCTGTTTGTAAAGCATAGGTTATGGTGGGGTGGTCTTAAGAAGAAAAAATAGTTTTATGTAAGGGGGCAGAGACTTTGCTAGAGTTACACAATGTGCTAACACTTAACACCTCTGTTACAGGCTCTGTGTACAGGCAAAACAGATTTGGGTTTTTTTTACTGTCTATTGAGGAGACCTAATTAGGCATTGTTGGTGTGATCTTGACTTGGCTCCTTTTACATCTGTGCCTGGGTAAACCTTATTTGATATGCTCCTTTATTATTAAATTTCACTTAAAATTTACAGGAGCGTTAGTAACTGATGTACTATTGATTTGTTGTTAGTGGGAGGGGCAGAGAGGGAACTTAATCTGAAGATACCCCTCTTAAATTAGTTCTTTCCCTGTTAACTTTTTTTGTCAGCTGCATAACTTTCAGGATCAGTGACTCACAGTCCCGTGCTGTTAGAATTGCACATGTGCAATTCTACATCTCTGTCTGCTCCCAACAGCAATTAAAAAATGTTAGCTAAATTTTGCATAGTATTGTCTTAAAGCCGGTGATGGAAATATATGGGGCTGTGCTGGGATAAAGGTGGGGAAAGGGAAAAAAGTTAGCAAGACCTAATTCACAGTTTAAAATGGATTAACTGTGTTTCTTTTAAAATGAGAATTAAGGCAAGCTAGTGTAACATCTTAGCAAGTGTTGTAGCATCATCAGCTGTGGACACTTGCAGTTGTCTTTGGGACCCTTTGCAATACAAACATTTGTATATCAAAAAAAAAACCAAACAAACAACAAAAGACAAAACCAAACTTCAAAAATTTGACCTCTGCTGTTTTTGTGACTTCTCAATCAAGAAATTCTCATATCAAGTTGTGATTGCTGTTCTACTGTAACACTTTATTATTTCCTTGTGTAGTCTAAATTTACTGATTTTTAAATCTTCTCAGGCATATAAACTGGTATCAGAGCCCAGAGGCTTAGCACTTATTCTCAGCAACGTCCATTTCAGCAGTGAGAAGGACTTGGAGTATCGTGCAGGGGGAGATGTGGACTGCAGTGCCCTGGAGATGCTTTTCAAGCATCTTGGGTATCAAGTGACTGTCTTTCATGATCAAACTGCACAGGTAAGGAGGATGGATCCCAGTACTTCACAATCTGTATGGATGAGAGTTTGTGACTGTGACATAAACACCTGAAGAGGTTCCCTAAGGTAGAACTAAGCTTGAACAGGAAGATGTGAATGATCACTTATGAATAGAAAATAAGGCTAAATGTGGTAATGTCTGCTCACATACTGACAAATATGAAGAAGCTTGGAAGGCAGAGGACTTACGATGGAAAGTAGGATCACAAAGGACCACAAGAGTTACTACTCTGGTCTGACTAGTGCAAGGGGCAAGAATTTCTAGACCATACTTGGCATGTGTGTTTAAAATCACAAATTAATGAAGTCTCCAGTTTACTCTAGATAGGCTTCTCCAGTGTTCTGCTATCCTAAAAGTTAAACTTTGCAAATATTTGACCTAGTCTTTGCAAGTGTTAAGTGATATTTTCATGTCGTTTCACTGATGGAGTCAATTGCCATCCTATTTATCAGTCTTCCAGTATTTATGCGGTTCAGTTCCACTGCTTTGGTCTTTGCTTTGCTAGAGAAGTGGCTGTGCTTCACTTAGTCACGGAGCTACCAATTTTCCTGACTGAATGAAGCCGCCTTGTTCCCTAGGAATTCAATTGCTGCCTTGTCCAGGCTCATTTGTTCTTCCTCCTTTTAAATCCCTATGAAACCAAGTGATACATAACCTGTTAAAAGCATATTTTATTCAAGAAGGAAGCTTTTGCAACAATATAATAAGACTTTTGTACTTACCATGTTGTCAGAGTTCCTAAAGTTTTCCATTTCAAATTGTGTTTTGATCACTAGTGTTTGAATGCCTAAGTACCAGGGTATGTATCTGTTAAGTTGCTGCAGTATCCCAGCCAGACTCAAGTGTCAGTGTAAAATCTTTGTAAAATATTGGTTGGTTTCTCTTATGTTGAATCTGTGTGTACCAACTCATACTTCTTGCATCCCCCTGTTGGCCTAAGTGATTCCTACTTCACAGTGTTATACTTCAGACTGAATGTTACATAAAGAGCAAGAATGTTTTGCTGGTGGTTTTTTTATGGAACACGTCTTTAGTCCTATAAATTTGCTGTACATAAGGTTTATTTCATAACATGAGGACTGTGTATGTTCTTCCCTGTATATTGACCCACTTCCTCTGTGCAAGTCTGGAAAGCATTGAACTTTTTTTTTTTCTCTCTTCAAGGAGATGCAGAATGCATTGGAGAGATTCTCTAAGCTGCCAGATCATCGGGATGTGGATTCCTGTATTGTAGCTTTACTTTCCCACGGTGTGGAGGGTGGGGTTTATGGCAGTGATGGCAAACTACTACAGGTATATTGCTATGTTCTGACGTGGTGTTGTAGGTTATCTCTTGGAAAGTAACAATGGAATGGGGGGAAAAAATGTTTGGGTTTTTTCCTAAATCAAACAAAACCAAAACCTGCTCAAAGAACAACGAAGTGACTGAAGAGTCACTTTTTTCTAAAAGGAGAAAATAAGGGTTGTGGGAAGGGCAGGAGGCTGTCTTATTATAAGAGGTCTGTAAGATAAAGAATGGCATACAAATAGGGCAAGTAGGGGAGGTTTTTTCATTCTCTCCTCCTGTACAAGTACTAGGTAGAGTGCATGAACTCAGACTAGTAGGAGCCCCAGGAAAGGGTAGGGAGGGGATGTGTTTGTCACATGGTGAGTTTGGAGATAAAGGAGGAAATATCAAGACTGGTGAGGTAATCGCCAAAATGCAGGGAAGCAAGGTGACACTGGGTTTTGCTCACAGAAGGCTGCAGTGAAGAATTTTTATCTTCTTTCTTCTCTCAGTTGCAGGAGGCTTTCCGGCTCTTTGATAATGCAAACTGTCCAAATCTCCAGAATAAGCCGAAAATGTTCTTTATTCAGGCCTGCCGAGGAGGTGAGTGCCTTAATACTAAAAGCCATGTATTTGGCATGCCATTAAGGCTCATTTTACACACATACACACCCTCACATTCAACTTGCTGTCAACTCTCCTCTTTGCTTCTCTCAGGTGTAAGTGGGACCCATATTCACCTCCCTCTGCCCTGCTGCTGCCACTGCATCTGTTGCTCTGTAAGTGTCTTTTGCTCTGCATGAGGTGTGTGCATTGACTTGCAGACCCCAGAGCACCATAGCGATGTGAAGCTCTATCATATCCCACCATATGTTGAGGCTTTCTCTTGCTATGCCTGCAGGAGGGGGAGTGGGGCATACTCTGCATCAAATTGTGGCACAGCATGGAGTGGTACACTAGCACTGGAGTCTTGTTTGGGGTCCTGTCTTTCTGTTGCTCCTGGATGTGTTGCTGTCTCTTGAGCTATCAAACTGGGCTCAAAGTATTATTTTTTTTTTTACCCTGTCCTGTTTTGAACCTCCAAATGACATCTTTCCATACATCCTTTTTCACATACTGTAGTAGAATTTGTACATACTGTTGTACAGAACTCTTTTCTTGACTTTCATAGACTTTTTCTTTTTCACTCTGTTCCTTTTTTATTCTGCTATTTGTTTTCCCTTCTTTTGTTTCTAAACACACGTCTGCAACTACCTACCTTTCAGATCTGCTAATGACCACAAATTTTCCCCTGAAGTGTCTGGACTTTTTGACATTGCTGTGAAACTGCAGATACTCCAAAGAGAAGTTCTGTTGTAGAAAGCTTTGTTTTTTCCCTTGTGGTAGAGAAATTTTTCTAACATTATGCTCTTTACCCTTCTTTTCCCATGTTTCTTGCATTGTCGTCTGCCTTTTTCATTTTTAACAGAGCTTTATAGTTTGTCCTCTAGCCAAGTGGATGTTTCATTCACCTGTTACCTACTTGTGTTTAAATCCCAATGCAGGGAAAACCCTAAAGTCTATGTGAAGTATTTTGGTGATCAGAAATGTTTGTTCCTTCTAAGTGTTTGGAAATAATGTAATGTGCATGTTTACAATACAAATTGAATGTGATTGCTTTCCTTATGTTATTCAACCTTTAGATACTCTAACAAATGTGAAAATGCAGACTCGTAACAGTGTAGAAATAAGTGTAATAAGCCAGAACTTGCCACTGACCTAATTGGGTAATTAGGTTTATTTTACTGTAATGTTACCATAAGGGGTTGTTCACATCAACAAATCAGGCTTGGCCTTCCTATTCCCAAAAAGGTTTTGGTTAAGGGTGGTAAGCTCACTGTGCAAAATGATGTAGAACTGGGATACTGCAGTAGGCCAAGGGTTGAGACTTGAGCAACTGAAAGGGAAAAAACTTTCTTCAATTTAGAAAAAACAAAACAAAACAAAAACAAACCTGCCTTTTTTTAACCTTTCTTGTAAACCTTGATTAATAGTCGGAGGGAAAAGATAGTTACAAGGTAATTGAGCTATCAACAAAAATGTGTATCTTTTCATGTTAGCATTTGAAGGTTAGACTAGCCAATACAAATTTTTTTTCAAAAGCAGCATTTAAAAGACTGTATAAATAGTGTGGATAACTTCAAATTACTACTCAGTATCTCTTTGCCAGACAAGTTAGCTGGAACTAGTTGAAAAAAAATGAGAAATGCACAGGTTATTCTTTCTCCCTAAGTTTATGTAATAGACTTTTATCTGTCATCTATTAATGACACATTAAAAAATGTAGATGAAGAGTTGGTACAGTCTACTTAATTTCCAAAAGGCCTTTGGCAGAAGTCTACTAAAGGATTGAAGCAGCTGACCTACAGTTACGGATCAAAAACCAATAGCAACAGAAAGCAATGGGAAAAGACAACTAGTTGGATTTCACTACAGCATAAAAGGAGATGTTTTAAGCCACTTTACATCTGTGTTTAAATATAGTGGTTGATCCAGAAAAATAAATAACTTGGGTAGATAATGACAAATCGGTAGTTAGCTGTTTTGCCAATTGATTTAAGTAACTGCTATCCGGGAGCTTCAGTAGAATTGACCCTGTCTGTTTAAATCTGAGTGGTAGTTACTGCTGATATAAATTAGAGGTTAAGTATGTGGAGGATATCCTGATAGGGTTAGTGCTTTACACTTTTTAGTTCTGTTGATAAGTTGACTGGAATGATGCTTGAAGACAAATGCATGAGGAAGACATCTAATTCTGAAGCTTTAATGAAAAAGGTTTTGACTTTGTATGTTATGAGATGATGTCAGTGTGAATAATACAGCCTGACTGTCAAATTACCTGAGTCTTACCTGAAATAACATACACTGTGAACAGCACACTATTTTTAAGAAGATACAGAACTGTAAAGATTTGGAGAAGTTTGATAAAAACCATGAAAAGTGGTTAAATATGGAAAAGTTTGCAACCTTAAAGAGATGATGAAGGGACTTGATGGAAGTAATCATGAAATTGAGCTATGGAGCCTTAATTATAGGCTATATCTAGTCTATCAATCACACCCCTCCCACTGCTGCTTTCATAGAGGAAAAGAATAACGTTGGTGACTTACAAACTGACCATTTCCTGGGCACAACTGAGATGCCACCAGTGTCGCTGTCTTTAAAAGGGTTAGAAATCCAAATGCATTTCTAGGCATGACCTGGCAACAACAGTCTAGAATCATCGCAGCAGGAAAGCTCTGAAGTGGAGGCTTATGCCTCCTAAGACTAGAATCTGACCCGTGCTGTTAGGATGGAAGTAGAATAGTAGATTCTCATCTTAAACACAAGGGCAAAGTCATATAGAAAACCTGTGAAATGCAGTTTTATTTTTAATACAGCATATCTGGACTATCGCCACTAAGCAGTTGGTCTAGATTACAATTGAAACTCTGCATCATGTAAACAACCAATTGAGAATATCTACATTTGTCATAATACATACTAATGAATCCTGGAAAGGACTTTAAATGTCTCTGGGTTTTAAGCTAATTTCCATGTACTGGAATTCTCTCTCATGTTCGGGGTCAATTTATTTTGCATTTTACTATTACACAATTTATGCTTTTGATTGAGAAACTGATATTAGTCAAGATTTACAACGAGGTGAGGTATTTGGTCCATGTTTTCTTGATGTCTTGGAGGTAGGACTTAGTAACTAAAATAATAGCTGTCATTTGAGTTCTGCAGTAAGTAGGTAGCTAGCATTGCAAACTAGAATAGACATTTTTGGACATTTCTAAGATAGGTGAAAGTGGAAAATAGAAACTTTTTTAAGGCTAGGCAGTCAAATCCTTCCATGTGTGGTGAAGAACTATCAGAAACTTCTTTGCTTTCTGGTTATCCCATGATCTGCCTAGGAAAGGCGGGGGGGAGGGGGTGGGGGGCAGAAATCAAATGGTGTGTGGACTAAGGGTCCTGTTAGGTTGAGCAAGTTCAGCAGGTGTGGGTATCTGCATTAGTCTGTGCAGAAGAACTGTCAGATAAGCTTTTTCAGCTGTTTTTAAAACTCAAAGTTAATGCAAAAGCTTTCTGCTCGACAGCAGTTATGGCATTGCTGACCAGAGCCCAAAACAAAGAAAGTGCAAGAAAACTACACCCAGTAATTTCTTCGTTTGTTTCCCCCCCCCCCCCCCCCCCCCCTTCTGCTTGCTCCCATTGTTTATTGCCCCCCCCCTAGATGAGACTGATCGGGGAGTGGATCAAAGGGATGGGAAAGAATGGTCGGATTCCCCAGGTTGTGAGGAAAGTGATGCAAACAAGGAAGAAAATCTCAAGCTGCGTCTGCCTACATGCTCTGATATGATCTGTGGATATGCTTGTCTGAAAGGTACTGGGGAGAGGCTCCGGTTGGTAGGGGGCGTAAGGAGGTTTTGTGCATCTGTGTTCCACAAACTTTATCATACGTGCTTTCTTCGCAGGCACTGCAGCCATGCGAAACACCAAGCGTGGATCCTGGTATATTGAGGCTCTCACCTCTGTGTTTGCAGAGGACTCCCGAGACACTCACGTGGCTGACATGTTGGTGAAGGTGAGGTGGTGTGTCTTTTCTCTCCCACACTTACCTGGTTTCTGAGGAGCCTTCCAGTACCTCAGATTGCTAGGATTAATTAAAGCAATTGTTCTTGCCTTGATTGTAGCAAAATTATTACTACTTTCTGTTTTTATGTTTATGGTTTTATATATATATATTTGTATTTATATGCAGTTCCACAGCAGTTTAACCAAAGTAAAACTGCTGTTTCATTCAGTCCTTCCATTTCACTTGTTAATCTGGCTTGTCAAGAATTACTTTTCCTCTATAGAAATTGCTTTTTTCAGGTGGATTTATTCCCTAAACTGGTTCACCTTTACATAAGGTAAACATTTAAGAAAATAAGGGAAGAGGAAGTGGAGACAGCAGTGTGACTACAGCAACCTGAGCTGCTGTGGAGCTCTGCACCCTAATTCTTTATACTTCTTATAATTAGAGAATATGTAGGGGACTACTTAATAAGTTAAACAGAATAATCTATGAGTATAGAAAGCAGTGACATTTTATTACTTGTGTCATCTTAAATCGTTCCAGTAATATTTTTTTTTCCAATTTCACATCTAGGTGAATAGGCAAATCAAGCAACGAGAAGGTTATGCCCCAGGCACAGAATTTCACCGCTGCAAGGAAATGTCAGAATATTGTAGCACACTCTGTCGGGACCTTTACCTGTTTCCTGGCTATCTGCCAGGAAAATAACCCAGCAGGCACTGCTGGAAGAGAGACACTGCCAAAGCAGGACTTCTGAGTACGGATGTCTGTGTTTCCATTCTGACAGGCTGTGACATCAGATGTGTAAGCAAGGAATGCTTGTTTATATCTGGCCAGTCCAAATCTTGATGTCTTTTGTCTAAAATAGTCTGGCAGCTCTCTTTTTAATCTGATTCAGTTCAGGGTTTAAAATTCTAGTATCCTGACTTATTCCATGTATGTAGAAATGGATAGAAAGAGGATCAGCACTGGAACTGGGAAGAACTGGGAGCATCCTTTGGAAGAATACATAAGGACATTTGTAAGCAAAGTGAATATGAAAAGGGAAATGGACTATTCATACGGCTTTTTTTAAGTTAAGTTTTCTGAAAGGAAAGTGATTCATAAAATGCTACTTATTCTTGTATTGTAAAAATTTTAAATACTTTCTGCCTGGTTCTTCATGTGGGACAGTCAGCTCCTGTGCACGTTAGAAAAGGGCTCCCTTGTGAAAGAGAATCCTTCCCCTTGTTAAATGGAAGGTTATTGTTATCAGTGCTTGAACAGTTTCCTATCCATCTTGATCACTTAAAAGTCTATTTTTGCACATTCTTTCTTACAGCCAAGTTATCAAGAGAACTACAAGACATCCCAGGCTATCAACAAAACAGAGATCCAGCATTTCTCATACAGACAAATAAGCCTCCATGAACTGCCCCAGAAATAGTTTTGAATCTGGAAATTCCAGATTAGCTCCCCTTAGTCCCAAGAATGAACAACTGCATGGAATATTACTTTTGAGGAATTTGTTTGCCATAGTATCTGTGTGTCACAACAGGCACAGCATTCAGTCCACTAGCTTTTCGGGAGTCTATAAACTGCGCTGTACAACTGAATCCCTAGAGTTCTACAAAAGGCTCTTTTGGCTTTTGTTTAATTAACAAAAATATTCAAGGCAGCTCTTCACAGTCCAGGCATGTTGCTTGGATTATATATCACTGCAATTTGTTTCCCTTTTAAATCAAAGAGAAGAGTTTCACATTATTATCCTGTTATGTGAGTTTTCTTTCTTCAGTCATCATCATTTAAAGCTGTTTGTTTAGCTAATACTTTTGCAAAGCATCATTTCAGCTGATCAACAATGTTGTGGCATAATCCATGACGACTTTTGGAAATTTCCTACACAGTCTCTTCATGCTGTAATTTGTCTCTTGCTTGTGTCCGGTTGCAGTTGCTCCCACTTGATGTGACATGGGAGATGAGCGTTGTTCTCTTTTTGTGGTAGAGCCTAAATCCTGATATACTGGGTTACATACGGACTATGGTCTGTTCACTTGAGTCTCTATCTTCTCCATTTTTGTAGCAGTAAGTTAGCATAGTATCTGTCTTTCTTTTAAAGTAGATGTGGCTTTAAAAATATTTTTTTCATGATAGAATTATGAATAGGAAGCACAAAGGGATATGGAGGAAGGCTGGAAAACTAGTCATGTGCTTTTTTTTATTCTGTCTAGGAAAATGAAGGCTGTGTTTCCTCCGTCTGACAAAGGTGCAGCATTAACATGTATCTTGCACTTACCTTACAACATGATGTGATGAACAGAACAAGGATCATACCTGCCAGTTGGTGCCTTACTCTGAAATTTAAGATACCAGTTTAGGGGCTGTTGTACCTCCCTGGAGTATGAACACTTTCTTCCTGAGTGCTCCCTCTTTGAAATGGTGCAATATTTTACAGATAGGTATATTGATGAAGCAGTCCACTCTGATGGATTAGATATCTGTAGGATTGCATCAAGCTGCATTATCACTGCCACTTTCATATATTCTTTTTGTATACTTGTATTTTACCGCCTTGAAGTGTCAAAATAAATAATTCTTGTTTGATTAATCTGTGCAGTACCTTCCCTTTTGGAGAGTTATACCTCTGTGTGGAAATGGAGCTTCTATATAAAGATTTTTGCATCATTTCTTGAGGTAGTACCTCACAGAGGCACTTTTGAGCTCTCAGGCGGAAGCCTACTGCTTGCTAGCTGCAGCAAGTATGGGCTGCTTGTACTTTTTGATAACACCTGGACTAAATGAAAGTGAATGTTAATCAAGAGAATGAGGCAGAACCACCCAGCAGGAGGCTGATGTGTTTCAGCACATAAAATATTTAGACTGGGGAAATTGCAGGCTTGGTGTTCGTGAATGAAGAGTTGGTGCCAAAATTAATCATTCCTGAAAAGGGAGTCTTGGAGGGAAGAAGGGCCCAGGAAGAAGGTGAAGGTGCCAGCTGCAGAATGTCCAGGGGATCAGTGAGCTGCATGGAAGTGAATGCCAGGGGACGTCCAGAGGCCCTGATGTGTAATGCCCAAGACTGGTGACTGGGAGCAGCTGTACAGCACAGAACCAACACAGCTTTCTGCTCTACCTTCACAGATCAGTAGTGATCTCACTACTGGGAAGGCAAGCTGAGACCCCAGTACTGCACCTGGGAGAAAGCCAGTGTGTGGTTGTATGTTCAGAGAAGTAAGTTTTGAGCAACTAGCATAGGAATGACATTTAATAACTGTGGGATAGTAGGAAAGTTTAACTGGTTCACGTTTTGGCTCGAAACCAAAAAAGGTCAAAAGTTTCATGGGATGGGGAGTGACAACAGTGTACAGGATGTAGACGAGGTATTTAGCAGATCTTGAGCTGCATGAAAATCATTGTATTTATAAATAGAACAAGTCAGTAAATGAATACAAATTGTAGCAATTCTAAACTAATTTTGTTTCCCTTTTGGCCATTACAAAAGTGAGATACTTAAAGGATTTGATTTTGTAAAAATAGTCATTTATCCCCTTAAAAATTAGGATGTACAGAATGGTGTTGAAAGAGGATATACTTTCTAAAGCGTGAAAAGATTTGGCTAAACATCTACCAAGCAACTTATAAAATAAAATCTATGCCAAGCAGACACACCTAACATACACTGTACTTGTGTTGTGCAATGTGTTCTTACCCTTGTCTTCAGGGTACAGAACTCTTCGCTGCACCACAACACTAAATTATTAAAGTTAGGAGAAGGAAATGCAAGAATAGATATTGTTACTAATAGGTCATTTCATTACAGTGATGATGTCATCAGCACATGCATACAGAAAACGGTTTCTTTAAAAGGAAGGAAATGAAACAAGAATCTCCAGAGAAGTTAATAATCAACTGTTGTCACAGGATTGGCAGCCTTGGTGAGGCTGTGTCACAAGGAATGAGTACCAAGTACTGCTCGGTGCAGTTTGGCATAGCGTTGTTGCTTTTGCCAGTTCTACTTGTGGAACTCTGTCTTGTGAAGGTTTGGTATTCTTTTGTTTCCTGTCATCTGCATTTGGTGTCTTATGGTCCCTGTTGTATTGAAGTTAGTCTCCAGACTGTGTTTCCCTAAACTGTTAATACCCGTGTGCACAAATTCTTAAGAACACATCTTCTATGTAATTCACTACATCTTTGAAAGAGCTCAGGGTTGTATTCAGACTTCTCTAAATTAAGAAAGAGAACGGGAATTGCTGTGGTTTAGTTGTTTATTTACTTTGTCACTCCTAAAAGTTGATTTTCAGCTGCAAATTAAGGAGAAACAGTAACACCTCCCACAAACCATGCTTTGACAAAGGTGAACGTCATGCTGCATTGAGAAAATAATTAATTTGTAAAGAAAACACAAACTAGCTAGCTGTTAGTTACTCAGTTGCTTTTAAAGTGACAATGTGAGGGGAAAAGGTCACACATAGGCTTAAATTTTCTAAATTGATTTAACATAAACAGTTAAGGGATGGTAATAAACTGTGGTTGTCTCCTGCCCAGCCCAGAAACCCCGGGCTTTGTGTCTCAGGCTGGTGGCTGTAGCTGCTGATTTTCTATTTGCAGGTTGAAATGGTAGGAAGGCTGAGTGTGCATCTCAGAAACAGACGCGTGTATGAAGGATGCTGACATGGCTGGCTCCACAGACTGCGACAGATCTAAGGCACTGCCTGCAGCAGCACTAACTTCAGTGCTACCAGGACTCAAAGCATAAATACAGACAGCCACATCCCCTTTCTTCTCTTCAGCTAGTAAGGACTGAAGGTCAGTAGTAAAAGCAGTCACACCCCCACTCTCTAGATTCATAGGCATGTTCATGGATCCATGGAGTATGCAGGGAGTGTGGCCTCTCCATCACCCCCATACTCCTGCCTGGATCTTAGGCCACCTTACCTGCTCCGTGTGTCTGCTACCTGCTGGTGAGTCCAGCTTGGTGCTTGCTAGCAAACAGGCAGGTGCACATGCTCCTCACACAGGCACCCCATGCTCATGGGTCCTACTGAATACCCAGTAACCCTGACCAGACCCGGGGTCTCCTGCTTGCTGGTTAATCCAGACTGAAGCTTGCCAACACCTTATGTACTCTCAGCAGCTGGCACCCAGCATGAGGGCTGTTGTGACCCACAGCCCTGCTCCAGCTGCTGGCACAGAGTCCTCCCCACCTTACCTTGCTCATGCTGGTCCCTTCTGCAGCTGTGCCCAGGGCTTTTACTGATCCCATCTTAGAGGCTGGAGCAGACACTCATCCACTCTTGTTGCTGACACTGCAGGTCTGGGGTGCCTACACCCCTGGTCTGACTCCAGTTGCTGGCACCAAGTCCCCTCATGCAGATTTGACCTGTAGCTAGCACCCTGGGCACCCAGTGCGATGATCCAGAGAGCTATGGCAGCTCCAGCTGCTGATGCTGGACCCCACTTGCTCCAGTTCCTGGCCCCAGAGCCCCTACGCCCCTGGTCTCAGTACAGCTGCTGACCCCAAATTTGTTTGTGCCTGTCTTGCCAGTTGTTGGCACCTCAACCTTACAACACTAGTATGTGGGATAGTGAGATTTCATGGTGAGAGTTAAGAAAGGATTTAATAAGGAGATAGGACAGACCCTGGTGATCAGGAGTCAGTGCTCAGTCAGACAAGTACGCTGACCAGGCTTGGTTTTCACAAAACTGGCCCCTTTCCATCTATCCCCACTTTGTTTCTCCCCAGCCCTTTTCCTTGACAAGTTTTGCATAGCACTACTGCCCAGTTCAAATATCTCAGATCCTTAGGTTCCTCTTATTTCCCCTTATTAGTTATAAAGTCCCGGCTGGCCCTCTCCAGAGCTGTGGCTGTAGTTCCTTTGTGGCCCATTGAATAGTGACTGGAGGCATTTGGTCTTTAGCATGGTATCTGTTACCGCTCGTCTCTCAGGTCTGTCTCTCCCTGTTTGTGGCTTCCCCCTTTCTTTATTGTCACCTTCTGTACTGGAAAGGTGCTTGCCTGGATAACCTTAATAAAGGAGGTGTTTTCAGCTTTCACATACCCTTATGTAACATTTGGTGAGAGAGACAGCTCAGGAAGCCCTGATGTTGCCCTAAGTAACTGTTTTGCCTAGATACAGAATTTATCAAATTCCCATACTTCCCTCAGTGCTTTGTTTCTCAAGGTGGTAGCCCAGAGCAGCAACCTGATTTTGCCCTTTCTACCCTGTTAGTTCATCCTTGCTTTTCTTGTATTCTGCCAAAGGCCTAGAACACACAGGGGGAAGGACCTTCGCTCTGCACCACTACTGATGGTCCAGGATCCTCAGCATCCCATCAACCCTTCCTGACTGTGCAGGTGAGCAGCTTTGACTGGTTTTAGGTATAACATTTGGTTAAGCGTAGCTTTTTTGTAGTCTTCTATATTCCCATATCATTTCTAGTCGGAGATTAAGAAAAAAAACCCAACATTAACCCAAGAGGAAAATATGAGATCTTTTCAAGATAATTCTCAGGAATGAAATTACATATATGTAGATGTTAGAATGTGCATTCTTTTAGTGTATCTATTGTATCATAAAATGTTTCAAAACATTAGAAAGCAAATTGGAGGGAAGATGGGAAAGTGAATCATTGAGTTGAAACCTCATGAAGTCAACCTCATGAAGTTCAACAAAGAGAAGCGCAGAGCCCTGCCCCTGGGGAGGGGCGACCCCATGCACCACCACCTGCTGGGGGCAGAGCTGGGAGACAGCCTGGCAGGAAAGGACATGGGGTGCTGGTGGCCACCAGGGTGACCAGGAGCCAGCATGCGAGGCTAATGGCATCCTGGGCTGCCTTAGGAGGTGCGCTGCCTGGGCTGCGGAGGGGTCCTTCCCCTGGGCGCAGCTCTGGCCTGGCTGCACCTGGAGTCCTGTGTCTGGCTCTGCGCTCCCCAGCACAACCGGGGGTGCTGGAGAGAGGCCAGCAACAGGCCACAGAGAGGAGGATGGGGCTGGAGCATCTCTCCTTTGCGGAAAGGCCAAGAGAGCTGGGACTGCTCAGCCAGGAGAAGAAAAAGCTCAAGGGGAGGTTTATCACTGCATACAGACACCTGAAGGGGGGCGCGAGGGGGAGGGCACCAGGCTCTGCTCAGCGGTCCCAGCGAGAGGCCCAGAGGCAGTGGGCACACAGACACACAGGGGCTCCCCCTGCGCACCAGGAAACCCCTTTTCACTGGGAGGATGGCTGAGCACTGTGGGAGGTTGCCCAGAGAGGCAGACAAGTCTCCTCCCTGGAGATACTCAAATGCTGCTTGGACACGGTCCTGGGCCACGTGCTCAAGGTGACACTGCTTGAGCAGGGGAGCTGGACCAGATGACCTCCAGAGGTCTCTTCCAACCTCTACTGTTCTGTGATTCTGTATGAAAAAGGTACTGAGTGTTGGTTATGCCAGTGGATGAAGGTTCATGAAGGTACAAAGACTGTGAGGAAGGCTGTTTATCTGTGGTAAGGTGTTGTGGCCAGGGAATCTGCAATAATGGGTATGCTTTAAGAAAACTTAAAATGTGAGGACGCCATGCAATTTATATAAGGAATGATCTCCCAAGGCCCACTGGGAGGACTTGCCCTCTCAGATGCTGGTGTTTCACAAAGTCGTCCCTGAAACAGGTTGTAGGAATAATTATTCTGAAGTTGCAGGATGCTTCACTTGTCTCTAGTTCTGGTACTTTACTTCCATCCTCTTCTTCCTTAGTCTGTCTGTCATCAGCCCCCATTCTTTCTATGGTCCTGCTGTTGATCCCTTCCAAATTCAGTGAAGAATGATACTGCCCAAGAGAGGAGAGGGAAACCTTATCTCCTGTTAATTTACTGAGCTGTCCTGATGCCAGGGCAGCAGAGAGATATTAAAGCAGGGAAGCGGCTGCTGTGTCCCAGCACAGAGGGAACAGGAGGGGCCAGGGAGTCTCTGGTTACACTGTCCCTCTCTGTCTTTCCCTCACCAGTAACCTTCTCTCTCAGGGTGCTCGGTGGGACTCTAGCTAAAGCCTTATGTCTGTTGCACACCCATGATTTTGCTGTGGAGAGCAGCCGGGAAGACATCGCCCTGAACGGCCCCTACTCCACAGAACGTTGTCTCTGGGGATATGACTGGGGATGCCTCTCCAACAAAAGCCTTCCGATACCAGCAAACTCTGGTGAGTACAATACCTGCAGAAGGACAGAATGTTTTGTACATGATAGCGGTTCCCTTCTCTGTTCAAGGGGCTAAACACTTCCTTTGCCTGCAAAATATCCTTCCCAGTTTGCATTAGGAAGAATCTGTGCAGGTTCTGCCTGAGCACATGCCCAGTAGCATCTTCCTCCAAGACAGAACGAGGCCATATTCTCCTTTCGTCAGTATGGAAACGGGAAGCGTTCCTAATTCCCTTGAGTGAAAAATATACACCACTGTATTCACCAGACAAGGGAATACGTGCTGGAGAGACTGAGGGCTGAGTCTGTAGGGATGCCTGGTCTGCAGAGCTGTGTAGAAATGCAACTGCTGGTTGTAAATAGGTTTCCTTTTTCCAGACAACCACAGATAAAGCACTGAAACCTGTCTCTGCCCTTCGTTACAGCTGCCAGAAGGTGTGATTAGGATTCTGCGGTGCTGGGTGTTACTGGGTGCTGTGAGAGCACAGAGCATGTTGCTCTATGGCGTCTTTTGGGCACATCTGAGAGTGGGGTCTTTGTTTTATAGGTGTTAGGATATAGGCTGTTGCCCCACTTTCTGGTTTAAGTACTTTTAAGACATTACTGCCAACTAGGGAGAACTGCGATCTGTTGCATTTCATGAGTCCTCACACTTCTCTGGACAAGGCGAGGTAGCAGTTTGTACTGTATCTAAAAAGCTACTGCCTTTTGTCACTGAAGTGAGAGTTGGCATCTTGCACTCCAGGTTGCCTAAGGAACAGTGCAAATGGAATCCCAGCCTCTAAAAACGAATGGTGGCATGTTTGTGCCTGAGCACGCAGGGTTTTAAAGGTGGCAGTGTTTGGAGACAAGTAAGACTGTGTTGGGGCTGAGGAAAACATTAAATCTCTTCTTCTTTGAGCTGCTGCAAAGAAAGGTGGAGAGACTTTCTATAGAAGCTAGAACACCGTTTGCTAAGAGGAGTGTATGGTTGCCTTCGGGAACAGAAAGCTGAGGTCTGAGGTCCAACGTTTTCTGCTACTGAGCCCTGCTCTTGTATATGAATGAAGAATTGCACAATGTTTAGTGTGACCATGTAGCCCTTCATGACTGAAGGCTTGATTTCAAATCCAGACTTATGTAATGAACGTAAATTTCGTAGCACTCCACATAGGCACATCACAAGCAAGGCTCTCAGCTCAACAGTGTTTTACTAACGTTGCTGAAGGCTGGTCATTACAGTGGAATGGCTAGATTATGAAATATTTCATCTCTGTTGGCCTGGCTTTCTGTAGTGCAGTACAAAATGTAGCATCCTTAGTGTTGGGATTGAGTAACACCAACACTAGGGCACTGAGACTGGGCCTAGCAGACATACTGGGATTGCAGTGGCCTCGGCACAGTATACAGACATGTAAGGTTTGTGGAGGGAGAGCAGGAGTGTGGTTTTGAGGTCAAAAATTCAGACTGAGTTGGTTTCTGAGCTGATCAGATTGTATGAGGTACTGAACTGTAAGGGAATACTACAGACCTGAACAAATGCAGTGGTAAAAGAAGAGAGCGTGAGACAGCAAAAATAGTGAGTATGCTATATGGGAAAAATGGCTGCATTTCTTCTGTAACAAACTCATGAATCTCTAGAATTTTCAGTTTAGATTCTTTAATTTAGAACTAGACTAGTCAGAGTAGAATAGTGACAGTTTTCTTGCACGCTTGTGAGAAGACACTAGTATTAGACTTCTTGAGTTCAAAGGGCATCATCTATGTAGCTCGAGCTAAGGCAAGTCTGACAAAACATTTGTACATTACTAAATAGCTGTTTAGGAGAGGAAGACAATGTATTGTGGTGTTTAGTCTGGAGAGGAGGAGGCTCAGGGGAGACCTGCTCGCTCTCTACAACTATCTGAAAGGAGCCTGTGGCGGTTGGGGGTTGGTCTCTTCTCCCAAGTGACAAGTGATAGGAGGCGAGGAAATGGCTTCAAGTTGTGCCAGGGGAGGTTTAGATTGGATATTAGGAAAAAATTCTTCACTGAAAGCATTGTCAAGCACTGGAACAAGCTGCCCAGGGAGGTGATTGAGTCCCCATCCCTGGAAGTGTTTAAAAAATACATAGGTGTGGCACTTAGGGACCTGGTTTAGTGGTGGACTTGGCAGTCCTGGGTTAATGATTAGACTCGATGATCTTAAAGGTCTTTTCCAACCCAAATAATTCAATGATTCTATGATCTTCATTTATTAAAAAATTTATCCCAAATATTTACCATTGAGAGCTTTTTTGGCTTCTGGACAGGACAGGATTGTGTAATAAATGGTAGCTGTTTGATCCCTCAATTGTTCGCATCGGTAAATGCTTACTTCTTTAATCAAATTCAAGTCACTCACATCCCTTTATAATGAGCTTTATGATAAGGAGGCAACTATGCTACAACCTATTTTGTTAAAGGGGTGGCTATAAATTTAGAAATTCTGCAAGAATTACCATATATACTTGAGTTCTTAGGGATCACAGACAGAGTGGCAGCTAGTTGCTGAGAGCATCTAGTTGCTGGATCTAATCCCAGGCATCAGTGCTCAGTAGATGCTGAATCACTAACCTTGATGAAGGATGAATTACTTCTCAAAACAAGAAAAATGTAGAATAGTTACAAGGGTTAGGTAGCTCGTGAACAAGGGACTGTAATTGTGGATGTAGTTGCCTCAAGTGGATCCCAGACACTTTTCGGACTTGAGTGTCAGCAATTTATGCCTTAAAATGCTATCATTAGGAGCATATTCCTATCAAGTATCATCGTTACCACTACGCACTCCATGTAGTCAGTTATGTTATTTCTTGTTTAGTAAGTGAACAGTAGCAGAGAGCACTTTGAAACTAATGCTACATACATCAGTTTTCATACATAGAGCAATCGCTACTCTGGGCATGCTGCTCTGTAGTAGAAGAGAGACAGCAGGTTATCACTTGTCTTCAAAGACTGTAGGAAGGACTTCTGTTTTCCTCTGATTTAGAAAATCTATTGCAGTGGCACAATCCAAAACCAAAGTCACTTAGGAAGCCCTTATCTTGGGATGAGGGGAGATGGTAGACTGGGTAGTTGCTGGTCAGCCTTCAAGGTCACATATCATCTGCATAAGAGTGCTGATGAGTCAGCAGACCATTTCTTGTCCTTCGATCTCTTCTGTGATTAAAGTATCTCTGGTTATTTATATAACATGCCCACCTTATTAAATTTTCCTCCTCCTGGCTCAGCCTTTTGCCGTTTCTTTTTCAGGTGTTTATTGCCTCTCTGTCACTTATGCTTTTAACATTTTCTTGTTATCCTCACACACCCTTTCCTCACTCTTTGTCTTTCTCTGTGTCTCCTCAGTTTGTTTCTCTGCTGTTCCTGCCCTCAGTATATATGAAGCCAAGTGTTAGGTTTCACAGCTGTGTTTTTCTCTGTGCCTTCCTCACATCACTGCCATTGGATTCTGTTCTAAAAATATCCCATATGACCCTTTCCCTGTGCTGTCCCAAGGCAGTGAGGGTATTCTCCACAGCCCCCCCTCCCCTCTTTTTGAAGATGTTGTCAATCATTCAGAAAGTAATGTTAGAAGGCAGGAGAGACCTGGAGAACTGAGGTCATGAGAAAGATCACTTCTGCTGATTTTTGTCGCTAATTCCAGTGCAACATTCACTGTTAATACAGGGCCAAGCTCTACAGGGCAAGCTGTAGGCTGCTGACAATGACAACAGAAAAGAAGAAAAAGAGTTCTTCAGTTTCTTACTGTCTGATTAAAAGTGCAGGCATTTAGAAGCATCACCTACGGCTATCTGAGAACAATTTTTACCTTCTCATATTCAGTCTTTGTGGGGGGAGAGAGTCACCTCTTGGATACTGGCAGTATTTATTGGCTCACAGGCTAGCCTCTGCTGAAACTAATGGAGGAGAAAAGAATAGGTCCATTGCCCATCTTCCGGTAAGTCAGATGGGAATTTAGTATCTACTGAAGTTAAAGGCTTCCTGTCCACTTACCCACCACACCCACCTTGCCGTCTACTTCCCCTTGCTCTGGCATCTACTGACTCAGTTCTATAGGCATGTTTGAAGATCTGCACTGATTTCTCTCCCTGCTTCCCATTAGTGGGATCACGCAACTAATACCTTGCCTTGTCAGAAATCTGCTGCAGAAATCAGGGACAGGGTCTTGTCCTGGCTGCATGGTACAAATGCCTGGGGAGCTGAAAGGCATTGCCTTCTGATGTACACATAGCAGTACTCCTCTCCTGTAACCATCAGCCAGTCCCCGGGCAAACAGACCTCCTGCTTTTGTGCTGTGGGACTGTGCCTGGACATTTCAGAGCTGAGGGCTGGGCTGGTTTCAGAATCCCACTGGGCAACAGCAAGGTTTTCCAGGCCACCAGGCATGTCAGGAGGAAGGCTGGGGAAAAGAAAAATGAGACCAGGCCTAGTAACAACTAGCTTTTTCTTAAAGTAATGTGGATTTTACTTGAAGATTTTAGTAAGGTGGAAGACGCATGGCATTCATTGATTCTGGATTAGGAGCAGGTTAAAGGGTGTTTTGAATATAGATTTGCTTCTCCGGAGTGCCAGGCCCTAGACACAAATCATGAGGCACTGTTAACAGCTGTCCTGTCTACCCTGTTTGCAAATAATTTGTTTAAGAACTTCTTCCCCAAACAAGAGTTGTGCTATGTCCATCACTGCAAAGGAGAGATGTTCAGAGCTACCCTACCCATTTAAAACTTGGGAATAGGAAATTTTCGTATATTTTGCTGTGGCCATAAGCTCCACCGTGAGACCTGGCAGCTTCTTGAACAAATCATTTCCAGTTTGTATTGCTAGCAGATCTGGTCTTCATAGTTATATTAATAATCAAAGTTTATCTGCCGGTATTTTGTTATTGTCTCTATTGAAGTGAAAACAAGAGAGGCACAGAAACATTTAGATGAGAAGGAGCCTCTGGCAGTGTCCAATTCAAGCCCCTGCTTAGTCATTAATTTCCCTTGTTGCAAGTCATGGCTGTTGCCTCTTGGGCTTTCCCTGGGCCTCTCTGAGAAGAGCCTGGGTCCGACTGGGCTATGCCCTCCCTCCTGGGTAGTGGCAGGCAGCAGACACATCCCCTTCAGCCTCTTCTTCTCCGCGGTGAATAAACCCAGCTCCATCAGCCTCTCCAGTCAGCAACCCAGGCAAGACTTCCTGAGGTGACACCCACAGCTGCTGTTTATTACTGCTTTATGTTTATATTTATTTTTATTAATTTATTATTAGTAATTCATATATATATATAAATAATGATTTATATTATTAAATGCTTTTCCTATGGAGAAAGTTTGATGTAACAGTAACATGCAACAGAATCAGCACCAAAGATGTTGCTTGCCACTCAGCACTATCTTGCCGGGCTGTCGCCCACATTGTCCTCATACCAAACTGCAGGGGCAGTTGCAGCCTGACAGGTGCAGGTTGCCTGCAGGCACCCTACCCTAGATGGCACCGTCCTGACAGGGTGCTGCAAGGGGCCTTTTCTGTTACTTCCAGAAAAACAGATTTTTCACCCATTTCCAACACTGTTCAGGTACTGGGTTCTGTCGTGAAGGTGTCCAGGATTATATGTTCTCATATATTTCCAAACAATCCGAGGTGTCCAGGTACAAAGTGGAGCTCTCATACACCAGGAACTAGCTGAAGAGTGGTGGTGGTTGATGCCTCTCAGCACTGCAGTGGTCTATTCCTGAGAAAGCTGTCACAACCATAGCACAGTAGCAGTAAGAATATCTGTATACTTAAGTGGGTTTGTCCAGTTACATGTCCCTTACTTATAATGCTATAAAATTGAAGCTTTTCCACAACCTGTACAGACCTCATGTCCAAGCGATAAATGCTAAGGGCTGGCAGCATGCTGATCAATATAACCCTTCCCATTGATCTTGTGCTGTAAGAAGTAAAATAACCTGCTTGTGTGTAAATGGCGTAAGGGGGCATTCCACATTTGTTTGAAACCTGGTCGTGTAGCTGCATGCTATAAGCTTTTTTACATGGACTAAGAAAGTACATCATTGTTTTGACAGCTGATACTGGCATGGTAATTTGGTAGTATAGCAGACTAAATTATTTCAGACAAGTTCAGGGTGGGGCAGAAAGACCATGTACTAGCGTTCCTGATATTTAAAAAAAAGATAGACCTGTTGCTGGTAAAATCATCAACAATGGTAGTAGAGGGGCAACTGGAATACAGAGGTTACTGCCCAAGCTGTGCAGCAGGTGGCATACAAAGTACAGTACATGAGAAATAATGCAGCAATACAGCAATGTAGAGCAATTACAAATTCTCAAGGTAAACCCCCTGCTGTTGTGAACCTCCACAAAATCACAGCAAAGAACCTGGCCACACTGGAGAGAAGCTGGCAGTAAACACTACCTAAAAATAATTTATCTTGTCAACGCTTGCTTTACTGAAGCAGTGGGAAGTTGCTGATGATGTTGCTGCTGCCAGTGTTGATAGAACAGCTTCTACATACCTGCATGATGCAATGATAAATGTTAACACAAAGGGAAGACAGATGTAGGTATTAATGCTGGAGGCTACCTTATCAGAACTGCTTTTAAAGTGTTTTCATTTACTTTTAAGTGACTTAGAACTACTTAGGGAACCAGATTTCATTACTGGTTATTCATGCGAAGGCAATGCTATGCTGTTGTGTTTGATAATGGTACAAGCCTCCACACTGAACACAGGAGCATCAAAAAGATCCTCCACAAGTTGCTGCAACAGAGACTTCAGTGTTTGGACATCACTAAGGATACGCGCAGGGTTAAAGGATTTGCTGACATTGTTAAAACTGAGCCATGTATCTCTACAACAAATTCCAGCCTCCTGGTGAAGTAATTGATGCTTATGTGTCTTTAAAGGAAACAAGTGATTGTTGGCATTGACAGTCATCCATTTCCACAAATACTTATGAAAGGTCATGGATCAAGAATCTTGCCTGTCAGCTGTCGGTATGGGGAGTGGATTCTACAAGTACGTAAGACTACAGAGCATCTTTACCGTATTTATTGCATGGTGCTAATGCAAGTGTGAGTGGCACCTACACCTTTTCAAAGAAAGCCATTACCTGCAGCATTAAAAACTGACAAATTACATGCATTGTGTTCTTTCCTGCTTTGATGATGTGAGGAAACACAGTGTTTAAGTACATTACCTTGTGGACCCTCAAGTTTGTATCAGATTGAAATTAGGCCAGTTAGTCTTGATGGTGCATAGTCTAGTATACACATTCTTTGATTCTGGGTAAACTACTGTAGTGACTATGGATGTCTATAACCTGAGACTCGGAGGAGCTACCCAAAGCTCTGCTGGGACACTGACGAGAACAGAATTTGCCTGAAGATCACTCACAGAAGCCGACAAAATGTTTCACTGTTAAAATGAAATTACTCCCTTTAACAGCTACAGAGAAATACCCATTTTTTGAGTATGTGGTCAGCCTAGGTAGAGGCCACAGTCCTGCAAGGAGACTTCAGAATTAGATGAGGCTTTCTTCAGACAGCTGGCAGAGCCTCCTGTTCACAGTCCCTGGAAGCAGTCTGCTGGATCAACAACACAGCAGGGCACACACAATCCAGGAGGTTTCTGGAGTGCATTGGCAACAAGTTCTTAACATAGATAATCAAGGAGACAGCAAGGGGAGGTGCTAAGGGCCTGATACTTACAAACAAGGAAGGACTGGCTGGGGGTGTGAGGGTCTGGGACAGCCTCAGGGTCTGAGGAGGGCTAAAAACAAGGTCATGGTGTTTGAGTTCAGGAGAGCAGTCTTCGGCTCTCCAGGGCGCTGCTTGGAAGAATCCCATGGGATATGGCCCTGAAGAGAAGAGGGGTCCAAGAAAGCTGGTTGATGTACAGGAATAGTCTCCTGCAGTCTCAGCAGTGACCCATCCTGATAAATAGGAGGTCAAGGAAAGGCAGCAGGAAGCCTGCCTGAATGAGCAAGGAGCTCCTGGCTGAACTCAGACATAAGTGTGTGAGCAGGGTCGTGTGACCTGGGAGGGATACAGGAACGCTGGCCAAGTGTGCAAGGATGAGGTTAAAAGAGCCAAAGCTCACCTGGACTTCAATCTGGTGAGGGACATGAAGGGCAACAAGAATGACTGCTACAGGTGTACGTGCAGCAAAACAAAGGCAATGGAGAAGAGGACTGAGGACTAGAAGAAAACAAATGTCACTCCTATCTTCAGAAGAGGCAAGAAGTCAAGCAGAGTGCAGGCTTGCCCACCTCACCTCGCTCTCTAGAAAGGTGTGGAGCAGCTCATCCTGGGAACCATTTCCAGACACGTGAAGGACAGGAAGGCAATTGGGAGTAGCTAGCATGGATTTATGTAGGGAAAAATCATACTTAAGCAGCCTAACAGCTGTCTGTGATCAGAAGAGAGCTTGGTGAATGAAGGGAGAGCAGTGGATTTTGTTTACCTCTACTTTAGCAAGGCATTTGACACTGTCTCCTACAGCATCTTCATAGCAAGCTGATTAAGGACAGGTTAAAATGGACTTTGAAGTGGATTGAAAACTGGCTGCACTGCAGGGTTCATAAAGTAGTGATCAGTAGCACAAAGGCCAGCTGGAAGCCAGTCATTAGCAGTACACCCCAAGGGTCAATACTGGATCCAATACTGTTTAACTTCTTCATTAATTATCTAGATGATGGAACTGAGTAAACTTCAGCAAAGTTGCAGATAATACAAAACTGGGATGAGTAGTTGATGTACCAGAGGGTTGCACTGCCAATTCAGAGGGACTTTGGCAGGCTGGAGGAACAGAGAAGAACCTCATGAAGTTCAGCAAAGGGGAGTGTAGAGTCCTGCACCTGGGGAGGAATAACTCGATCCACCAGTACATGCAGGGGACTGACTGACTGGGAAGCAGCTTGGCAGAAAAGGGCCTGGGGGTCTTGGTGGACACCAGTTTGAAGGCAAGTTAGCAGTGTGCCCTTGCTGCAAAGAAGGCTGGTGGCATCCTGGGTGGCATTGGGAGGAGTGTTGCCCGTAGGTTGTGGGAAGTGGTAAGTCCTGTCCACTTAGCTGTGGCAAGGCCACATCTGGAGTTTTGTGTCCAGTTCTGAGCTCCCCAGTTCAAAAGACATACGGAGCTACTGGAGACAGTTCTGTGAAGGGCCACAAAGGTGGTGAAGGGACTGGAGCATCTCTCAGATGAGGAAAGGCTGAGAGAGCTGGGGCTGTTTGGCCTGGAGAAGAGAAGGTTCAGGGAGGATCTTGTCATCTGATGGGAGGCTGAAGATGATGAAGCCAGGCTCCTCTTAGTGGTGCCCAGTGACAGGGCAAGATGGAACAAGCACAAACTGAAATACAGGAAATTCTGTCTGAATATAAGGAGATAGGGGTTTTTTTGCTGTGATTGAGTGTTGGCACAGGTTGCCTGGAGAGGTTGTAGAATTTGCATCCTTGGAGATATGCAAAAGCTTTCTGGACATATCTCAGGGCAAACTGCTTCAGTTAACACAGCTTGAGCATGGTACTGGACAAGACAGCAGGTGTCCCATCCAAAGCTCAAATACACTGTGATTCTGTAATTAACTAAAGTACTCGGAGGAACAGTAGTGCAAGTTACCTACTGGTTGACAAGATTATTGTCTTCTGTGTATGACACAATGTATTTTTACTTCCTCATCTGTAATGAACTCTCTTATCTACCCTTATTTTTAAAGGACTCACAAAAAAAATGGCATTTACTTCTATTACAGAAAAGCAAATTGAAACTGTTTACCTGCATCTAAATCCCCAAAAGTTGTGGCTTTAATAGAACAAGATGCATACTGTCTGCCCAACAATATTTTTTTTGTTCTGAACCCACCGCCTACCTCCTGAGACATAGCAAAGCAAAACTTGCCAGTTGGCTTTCTCCATATCACTCATGGTTTTGTTAATATCCAGCTCTCGTTGCTCTTCCCAGCCTGGGAGGTTCAAGTCTGTTTAGCTGTTCCTCATACAGAAGCTGTTCCATAATTTTGACAATCCTCTGAAACTCTTCCAGTCTACTATATTATTTTTGAGACTGGGAGAAACAGAAATGCAAATATTACTCAAGATGTAGGTGCACATTGCATTTAATTTGGTCTTACTTTCCTACTTCTTAAGCCATGGTTCTAAAAAAAACACTGAGGTAGTCGTTACCATGACCATTCTATCTAACCCCAAGACCTTGAATAGTAAAAGTCAGCTTAGTGACAGTTGGACGATTCTTGTTTATGCAAAGCTAGAATGTCTGTTCCTCCTCACAGTGATCACTTTATGTTTGTTGCGACTATTTCATCTGTCATTTTATTGCTCAGTCATCTTCAGCCAGCCTTTGGTTTTACTCCTCTGAATGACTTGCCAACAAAATGTGAGCCCTTTTCCAGACAGAGAGGTATTTGATGTTACACTGCTTGGCATCAAGTTTATTGTCAGTGGTAGAGGATAAGGCGCTGAGTGTATGCTGCTTTTAGTTCCAGTTCCATATAGAAACAGGGCACGTCGGAAACCTCATTTCCATGAACTGGAAGTCCATAATGCTCCAGGCCCGTAGGGTGAACAAACGGCAGGTTCACCTGAGCTTTGCAGGAACGGTAAAGGCAAATGGAAGATGGAGCCCATCGCAGCTGTGCAGTGTAGTGGTGACAGAAGAGACAGCTGACGTGTGTAGGAACTTTATTCCATATGTATATGGAAATATTTACATTGGGAAGACTAAGCAGGGGTCAAGTGAAGTCCTGCTCTTACCTAAACATGTGTTCCAACGCTTCATATGAGGATGTACATTGTAGCTGAGATGGTCTGTTGGCCACCGCATGTAACAGCTTCTTAAGAGCTGCTTCCCTGACCTAGGGTGAACTCAATCAGAGCAGGACCCTGAGCAGTTAACAGCATAAAGACACAAATGTTTTCCCATCGTTTACTGGTGTGTGGGGCTGTCCCTCCCCAGGGGCAGGACCCTACACTTCCCTTTGAACTCCATGAGGTCCCTCGGTGCCCAGCTCTCCAGCCTGGCCAGGGCTGGCTGAATGGCAGCGCCGCCTCTGGGGTACCAGCTGCTCCTCCCAGTCCTGTATCATCAACAAACTGGCTGGGGGTGCGCTCTGCCCCTTTGGCCGGGTCAGTGATGGACAAGCTGAACAGGACTGGCCCCAGCACTGACCCTGGGGAACCCTGTGAGCTACAGCCTCCAGCTCAGCCCTGTGCTGCTGATTCCAGCCCTCTGAGCTCTGCCATTCAGCCAGTTCTCAACCCACCTCACCGTCCGCCCATCTAACCCACCCTTCCTGAGCTCACCTATGAGGATATTATGGGAGATAGTGTCAGAAGCCTTGCTAAGGTCAAGGCAGACAACATCCGCCACCCTCCCCTCATCTACCCAGCCAGTCATTCCATCATAGAAGGCTATTAGGTTGGTCAGGTGTGGTTTCCCCTCGGTGAATCCATGTTGTCTGCTCCTGATGAACTTCTTATCTCAAAGCATGTGGAGGAAGACCTCCAGGATGAGCTGTTCCATCACCTTTCCAGGGATGGAGGTGAGGCTGACTGGCCTGCAGTTTCCTGGGTCCCTCTTTCTGCCCTTTTTGAAGACTGGAATGACACTGGCTTTCACAATGCTAAGGGTAGATATATCAGAGCTGGTGCAAGGAAAGGAATGTGACTGTCTTTCTTTATGCTGCTCACAATTTTGAGGCAACTGTAAAGGTTCAGGCCAACACTGAAAAATCTTGAATTACTGTGCGTTCTCTCCTCTTTAACCCACCTCTTACCTACCTACCAAAACCAGTCTGAACTACCCCTACCCCATGACCCCTAAAGACTTCCTTTTCTTTTTAACTGCCCTCATACCAAAAGATAAAAGACCAGACTTGACACTTTGCCTGGAAATGTGGAATAAGGGAGACTAAGAAGTTCAAGGTCTGAGGCATTATTCGCTTTTGAGGAGGCAGGTGCACAGTGTGCCGGGCAGCAGGGCTCAGTGCCAGCCTGACTAGTAGCCCTTCACCACAAGCCCACAGAATGAGAGTCAAGAGTATCTGCAAGAGCAGCCCTTCCCCATAGTACCCTTCATTCAGTTCTGGGCCTAAGCTACCCCATGTCACCCTTACTCTTTACTTTTACTGTTCCATCACTGTGGGAAACTGCTCGAATGCTATGTAGGCTACCCGTAAGCACAGGCATGTTAAAGAAACACCACTCCTGAAGCACGAATCACAACGGTTTAAACCTGTGAAGAAGTACCAACAACTGCCCAATGTTCCCTGCTGGGTCAACCCTTGTGAGCTCTGCCCCGCTCCATCATCTCAGCAGTCTTAGGGAACAGAAACCTTTTCCTTCAAAAGTGCTAGTCCTGGGCAGGAAAGAGAGGGAACTCGTGTATCTTCAGTTGGTAGCAAGAAGTTCACCAAATACAGCTTGCTTATTATTTCTTAATGTGCTGTTTCTTCCCGTCTTGCTCGTTTTATATTCTACTCTGCCACCTAAGTCCTGATACCTTACAGAACCTGATAATCCTTAGAGCAAGTGCATAGTATAATGTTAGTATAATATGTTAAGGAAACACCCTGAAATACTCAAGCACATGATTTCCAAATCCTTCCCCAAGGATTTTAGACTGTTTCAGAATGTCTAGTTGTTTCCGCTTCCGACACAACCCCTTTTTTACAAGTGTAGGGGTCTCTGGCCTTCTCCCCACTTTCCCAGATCAGTGTGTTTGGGTTTGTAGTAAACGAATCTTGTCTAAAGAGAATGAGCAACCATCAAATGATCTTAAAGGTCTTTTCCAACCTAAATGATTCTGTAGTTCTGTGATTCTATGACATTTTGCTACTGAATGTGGAGAACTGTGGGTCTGACACAACTGCTTCTGTAACAGTATATCAGCTGACTCTATGCTTTTCAAGGTGAAGTTTTACAATATAATGTGATCTACTGGTAGGTAGCTGTGAAAGGGGCAGGCTTATTTTTTTCCTTCTGTGTTTGGACATGCTGTCCTACTGCCCCTGTCGTGATGGATCTAGTGCCCATGATTGCAATGTTAAATTAGCTCAGGCCATTGATTGAACAGAAACCTAACCCATCAAAACAGTTTTCCATAAATGCAGCTTGGTCACCTCTCAGTCACGTGATTGCTCAAACCCCACGAAAGGAAGAGGAAATTGTTTGGTAGTACAATGCTATGGGCTATTGTAAAGAATGACTTTGTACAGGAGGGACAGCACAGCTACGGGAGTCAGGCTTCTGATGCTGAACATTAAGAGGGTTATCAGTGCACTTTCAGACTGAAGATTTAGGAGAAGAAAACAGGTGCAAAAAACATTTTCTTTAAGTCATTTCTATGAAGGATAATTCTGTATCCTCAAGTGCAGGGCAGTTCGGAGTCTGTGAACAATCAATTTAGACATAGAAAACAAATATGGTTCCATTTAAGTAGAGTACCAAAACAAGAACCAAAGTAGCAGTGTACCTACTTCTGTGCAAATGCTAGGATTAAAATAACATGTAGGACCAGTCTTTTGTCCTAACAGAAGATATACCAGGACATAAAAACCTTTGTGGCAGAGAATCAATGGGAAATTATGATACCAGAGTACAAAATATGCAGAAAGATAAGGTAAACCATACTAGTGATAGACAAGGAGGAGGAGTAGAGGGAGTGGGATTTTAAAAATTTCTCAAGGATCATCTCTGCTTTTTTTTTGTTTTCTGGTTGATGCCTATCAAAATATGTTCTAGACATAACACTACTTGTGGAATAGAGTATGGCTGTGATACAGATAGGCAAAAATTGAGTTACACCGCAGATCAAGAGCATTGTCTGAACAAGGTACCACAAATACTCTTAGAGATTTTTGCTGACCCTAACACCAGACAATGCACATGAGCAGGACTGTGAGCAATGTTATTAAACATATGAACATAGTATCTAAAAATCAGTAATCTCTCATAAACAGTGTGAGTTAGCAGCTTCTAGAACTTAAGTTCTCAAATTAAATGCAAGTTAGAATAGTTCCCATAATTTATCCTCTGAGCCTTCTTTTTCATTGGCCCTTTACCCCTTCACCACTCCTGACTTTGATCAATAGCTGCTAATACTGATCTACAGCTACTCCCTGGATTATTGTTCCAGGTTGAATATTTTCAGATGACATGGACGTTAAATGTCAGCCCTGGTACGCAATGCCATTTGTGGGTCATTTCCTGCACTTTCTTCTAATGATTGATCTTGTCCTGGGCTTGAAATACTAGGGCTACCCATTCCTTACATCAGGAGATTGTGGCTCCCTCATGGCCCTGGGGTACTTATTGCACCTCTTCCCCTCGTGACAGTCAAAATTGGTCCTTGCTGGGAAGTATACAGCAGCTTTAGTTTAATGAATCCTGCAGAGAAAAAGACTTTCTGTAGCCTCATGTCGAAGTGTGACCCAGTGCTTCAACCTGGATGCGCTTGCTCCATGCAGTTCTTCCCTTCCCCCATGCAGTTCTTCCCTTCCCCCAACGCTTCCCTGCAAGTCAAAGCAGGGGGCTTATAAAAGAGGGAGGGAGTCCTGTGAATGTTATGCTGACTCTCACTATCATCCCTGTGTCAGCAGCCAGTGATAACAGGAAAGGTTACTGCCGCAGGGAAATTGCTTTGCCCTCGTTTGTGATGGATTTAGTATGTGCACTGCCAAGGGAACCACCGTCTTCACTCCATTTACTTCGTCTTTATCTCATATTACTACCAGGGATTGTTTTATGGGAAACAGGCAAGAACCTTGCTGTGCAGGACGGTTAGGTGGTTTTGTACAGAATCTGCGTTTGGATGGGGAAGGAGGAGAGCAGGAAGCTTAGTCAAAACTGTACAGGATTTACTAGTATAACTTTGATAGTAAATTAAGTATTTAAAAAATCTTTAATGGTAGTGATAACATATCAGTGCTACAATTTTTGATATTGACATCATTTATCTCAGTTAGCTGAGACAGGGCAGGACAAACTAGTACAGTCAGCAACTAGTTCTTGGCAACTGTAGAATTCATACAAGTGTGGCATTTTCTTTAATAATGGTGAAAGTCTGAAATGTAAGCAAGACCTGAGTGTTACTGAGAAAAGGTTTATGGTTGCTTATGTCTCTGCTGCAATCAGAAAAGACAGTCCCTTTCCTAATTTCTAGGTTTGTTCCTGACCCCTTTCCTAACATGCATGTGGCCATGCATCAACTGGAATTGAGATCTGAGCAGGCTGAAAACTAATTTTTTGTTGTCTCAAGCTTCTTGGTCACTAGTTCCAGTACGTAACAAATTGGGACTGTCCTTTTCAACAAGTCTGCTCCTTAAGTCCCCTAAATCAGTAGCATGATCACCCTCTCGGAGAGATCAATAGGTTCTAGGGCCTCAAAGAAGTGACTTTTCAGGCATTTGAAAGTTGAACATCTATCAGGAAAATGAAATAAATTATTTCTTTTCTGGCATCCCTTTAATCCTAGCCATGGCCTCCTGGAGGTATCTGTCCATACTCAAGGTCTCTTTTTCTTGCCCAGCCCCAGCTCAAGCATACCCCTAACATGTCCTTGAAACCTTCCCTTTTCATCTTATTCCAAATAATTTTGTTTCGTAACCCAGTCCTCCTCCTAAACTTTTCCGTGATGACCCTTTTTTCCTAGTTGGCCATGACTTACATAAGAGGTAGCATTCTTCTCTTGAAATTAGCCAAGTCCAACAGAAAACCAGGAGCCCTAGCACAGCCGGTGCCAGCCCATTTCTGCACAGCTGACCACTGCCTTTTCTTTCCACCCTCACGATGTCAGTCATGCTGCTGTGTAGTTCCATGATTGATAGATTGAATGTGCAATTATTAATTTTACCTGTGCAACAATCAGTCTACAGGGAGGAGGGGAAGAAAGGCACGAATTATCTACCATGGACTGCCTACCATCTCTCAAGGATGGTTTTAGCTGACAACAAAATACAGGTCATGGTGCAGGTGACTTATTAGGAGGGTACATTCACCATTTGGAATCAGAGTTCATCATCTAGACCAGGGGTCCTCAAACTACTGCCTGCAGGCTGGATACGGCCCCCCAGGGTCCTCAATCCGGCCCCCGGTATTTACAGAACCCCCTTGCACCCCCCGCCCCCCCACCGCAGGTTGGTGCGGGGGAAACCGAGCAGCCGCAGATGACCTTCTGCCACGTCATCCACGCGCCGGACCCCTGTTTAAAAAGGTTGAGGACCCCTGATCTAGATACAAAGGTAAAGAGCAATTTCCCAGACAGTCTGTAGATTCTCTGTCCTGGAATAATAGCATTCACAAGCTTAGAAGCATCTCTAATATGTTTTGGTCGCTAGGGACGAATCTGTATTTCCTAGATGTTCCTTAGTCTCTTTGCTAAAAATGTCAAGCTGATTACTTCAGAGAATGTTTGTGATGCAGCATTACTCTCCTAGAAAATAAGAAATCCACTGAACCCCCTTCAAACCGCTCATCATGTGTTTGCTAGTTCTTGATTTTAGCTGCTTTTGGATGCATAATACAGTTATTAGAAGTTTTCTCCCTCTCAGCAGTCTAATTCTACTTTTTATATTTTATTTTTCTTTTTTGCTTTAACTTTTTGATACTTGTATACACACTGTGCCTATTTGATTTGTTCTCAGCTTATTCTAAGACAGGACAATCTCTACCCCACCAGTAAGACATCTCTTCCTTTGGAAAGCCATTGAGCATAAGCAAGGAAGAAATGGTTTAATAGAGGTTACAGGGTGCTGTAGGGTAGAGAGTCACCGAGGGAATTGAGGGTTGCAATTTAAGAAGAGGGGCAGCTGTAGGGGAGGAGCCATCCAAGCTGTGGAGGTGTGGAAACAATCTCCTAGGCAATGAAGTGTAAGCACAAAATTTTAGCAGCTCAGAAGGTCACCGAGTTAATTGCAACCAAGGGTGTAGTGGGTGGGCAAGAGTTGTGTGCACACTATAGATTTATTTCTGAGCTTCCTGACTTATATTGAAGTTTTCTCTATTTAAAAAAAAAAAATCAAATAATCTTATTTTTATTCTAGTAAAGACTGTTTTATTTTAAGTTTTGAAGCCTGCTGGTCCTGACCAAAGCGCTCGCCAGGGCATCTAGGCAGATCCACTTTGAAGTTCTGGATGAGCTGGGATCCATTTGAAACACCTAATTTTGCTGTCTTCTCTTTTATCTGATTTTCTGTGTCTGGCTCTTGCTGCTTGGTTTAAGTTCTCTGCTTGTGCTTTTCGCTGTCGGTTCAAAACTACACTGCGATGTAAGATAAGTAATTTACCTTAGGTACCCGCATCAACATAGATATGGCTTTGTTTCATTTGATTTTGGGGTGAATTCACAAAGTGCTCTGTGCAGACTGTCACAGTTGGGTTGTTTCTGGAACATAAATGGAACACAAAGGACATAAGCCTGCCCTTTAAAGCTCATTTGGTTTTTGCCAAGTCATGGCATATCATGCTGTTGTATGATGTTGTACCACGGTGTCATCATGTCTTACATGATCTGTTCAAGTTTCCATCCAAGTTCATCTGTTCCAACATCTGCTTCAATGGCTCCTTCATGACCCCGTGTTCCTATAAGTGTTTTTCTGCTCTCAGCTGAGAGATTTTTTTTTTTTTTCCATTCTGCCTTTCCACTGGTAACATCACCATGTCCCTGTTTGAGTTATCAAAAGCTGATGATTCTCAAAGTCTGCCCTGTTTCTGTCCATTCTGTTCTATTCAGCCTAGTATTAGTCAGTACATGTCCTCTTGAATGTCATCATATTATCTTCTTATGTCTCCACGATGAAAGCCCTTAAACTTTCTGGACTTTTTCTTTCTGCTTTTACTGTGAACTCAACCCTTCTTTCAAGTGTCCTCTGAGAGTTCTCTGTCGTCATCTTCCCATGTTCAGCCTTGCTTACAAGGCGCTCCTGCACTGCTTAAATTTCTGTCTTTTGCTGCTGTTTAAGCCTTAGTCCACGGTCTATTTCTCTCTTTCATTATAAATGCTGTCTTTTATCCCAGTCTTCCTCCCTCTTCCTAACACTTTTAGCAGCATTATTTCTCTCCCAAAGCTCCAGTTGCCTCCTGTACCTCTTTGAATCCTCCATGGGTATCTTGTCTAATAAAAAGTCCCATTTAAGCACCTTGTTCTCCTCTACAAGCCATTACCTTACCTTATGTCTACTGAAGTCTTTTTCCTGCCTTTCCACTCTTTGCTGCTCCATCTGCAGCTGTTGCTTGAGGTAAAGAACACTTGCTGTGACTTCTTCCTGTCCTGCATCCCATCCCTTCGTGTCCTCCTGTGCTTTCTTTGTCTCTTGCTGCCTCTGTGGTTATTATCTCTTAGAGCCACTGTTACTGTTAAGGAGTCCTCCTTTTGTCACCTTTCACAGAAGCACAGAATAATTTAGTTTGGAGAAGACCTTTAAGATCATCAAGTCCAACTGATAACCCAGGACCTCCTCCTTCAAAACTCCCTTTTTCCCTTTCGCCTTTACAGTTTCTTTTGTCTCGTAGCCTGTCTTTTATATTGTCTCCTTCACAGCCTTATGGACCTCTTGGACTGGGCTCTCTTAAGCTTGGAATATTATCTTTTCTTTATTCTTAAATGACTGCTTTTCTATTCCGCATACGTGGTTCTGAGTAACAATAACCCTGCCTCCACAAATCCAACTCTTCTGTCTGGGGTGGTGGTGGGCTCTGTACCACATTCTGCGGCGGTGCTTGTGTGTGCAGTGTGTTGCATTCCAGTGGCAGCTGCAGTCATAAGGCTCGTACACAGTGGGTCAGGAAGTGGGCTAGATCTTTTAGGGTGAATCTGCTAAAGAAACAAAACCAAAAAGCTCTGGTATAAGCAAAAGGCTCAGAAGTTAGTATGATGTCTGATAATTTTGTGGGCAGGGCACAGAGAACAACATCAAGCTTGACACTGTTGATTAAAAGCACTTGGATTTCAGGTGATAAATCTCCTGAGACAGGACCATGAGAGAAGTGCGAGTCTTCAATCATCCCTCCTCCCATACTGTCAGAGCTTTCACTATAAAGGCAGTAGGATGGGAAGGCTAGGAGTTCTACTCTGCATCCTGAAAAGCATTCAGGGAAAAAAATAAAGGCAGAGAAAGGGAGACTTGTGACAAAACTGGGAAGAAGAGAGAGAAAGATAGATGTCTGACTTGAGAAGAGACCCATCTTGGGTAAGAGTTCTTCTGTTCCTTTCTTTTTCCTCACCTAAGACTCTAATTTAGGCTGTAGCTGTAGTTTTATCTGTCATGAAGATGTCCTGCTCGAAGAAAGTACCACAGAAACACACTCTGAAGTCCTTCTAAGGGCCTGTAATATGCAAAGAAAGAACTGGTGTATGAGCAGGTTGTATACCTGTCCTCTTGTGTGCTGTGGGGCAGGCTAGGAACTGCGGTGAGCCCTTTCAAGAGGCTTAGGTGCACCAGAGGAGTCAGGCCATACATACAGGTCATCTCTGTTTGTTGCAAGCGCAGGATGCATCCTCCTCTGTTTCCACACTAGTCTCCTGGGTCTGTGGGCAGCCACTCAAGTAACAGCAGTGCCACACTGCTGTGTCCTGGTACAAACGCAGAGCTAGGTCTTGGTAGTGTAAAGCAGGACAGATGAGCAGTGAAGCAAATACGTAAGGGAGGACTGTGGCAGGAAATTACAGGAAGAGCGATAGGGAGATTGGGCAGCAGTTGCTGGGCAGCAGCAGTGCAGAAAGGCAGGTCTAGTCAGGCTGTGCTCAGTATTCTGTACCTTTGGGACTCTGCTCATCTAAAAATGTGGACAAGACAGTGGGCAGAGCTGGGACAATACCTTTCATTAGGTCAGCTGTGACAGCTGGAAAAAGTGGACAAGCTGTTGGGTCTACGGTTTTTCCTTTGAGTCTGAAGCAGAAGCAGCAGATCTCAAAGTGAATACAAGTTGAGAATAGCTGCTTTGAATGTAACTAGACTAGTGTCAGTGAGGCTGTGGCAAAAGGTTACTGGTGCCTTGTGGGATAAAGAGGACATTAATAGTGACCAGAATGCTGACAAAGCACTTCCCTCCTAGGGGAAAGAGGGAGAGACTGATTTATAAGCTGTGGAGCATGGTAGGATTAGTGTTCAGGACGCAGGAAACAATGTGACATAAATCCAGTATCTCTACAAATGGCGTATATTTTGTCATGCACTGGAATGGTGAATTTCAGTTCTCAGTTTTTGCCTTGGTAGACAGTATCTGGGTGCAGAAATTTGAAGTAGTGATGTTATCTGATGAGAAGTGGTCTCCCACAGGGAGCGAGAGAAGTGCTAGGTCCTTAGCTGCAGCTGTCCGTAGGACTAGGTCCTTGGAGTCTACACGTGTGCCGCTGTGTGCATAACGGTTGTTCAGTTTCATGCTGTGTAGCTGTCAGTCTGTCACTTGGTCTAGTCAGTGAGGTGTATTACACTGCGGAAAGTACGAGTGAGGGCACAGGGGGTTTGTGGGTTGTCTTCCTCCAGGTTTCTTGTTTGAGTAGCATCTAGAGCCATTTGATGAATGCTGACCTTGGGGTCCTTCATGCTTTTATCGATGAGGTGAGTGAGGCTGGGGCCAGTTTGGAGGCTGAGAGGGACAGCTCTAGGAAATAACTTTTCAGGGTAGGACCATCTTATTTTACGCTATAACTATATAATTATTTTCCGTGGAAATTCCACCACAGTGTTGTGCAAGACAGAGAGTAGAGTTTGATTAGCTGGCAGTATGGCATTCTTTTTTATACTGAAGCAATTTCTGATGTGCTATTCTTGTGCCTCTTGAAAAACAAGAGCTAGAAGAGTGCACTGTGGGGTAAAGGTTCCCAATAATTTTCTCCAGTGTCTGTGATGAGTGTTCTCCTCCAGTAAATGTAATAGTAACTGAAGATCTGGAGCTGTATTACAGCTTCAGAGTTTGCTAGGGCTTACTGTGGTTGGTCTTTAGGTTTCCTACATATGATGTACACATATTCTATACAGTATTTTGTATTTTACACACTATATAGCATACGCTATGCATAATTTTTTATGTAAGCCATAGTGACATTGGTCTTCCAAAAGCATCTCAATATGTTGGGAATAGTTAATGCCTTTATGATGGAAATCTGTGGGGGTATCCCGGTGTTCTTCACTGAGTTCCTAGACATGGTCACTTAGAAACTCTTCTTTAAGGTGGTTTATTACAAGTTTTGTCCTACTGACGGGCCACAGTCTTCCTCCAGGGAACATGGCTTATTGACAGTGAAGTGGGTGCTGGTGAGAATAAAACAGATGAAGCTGTGTGTTTTGAGTCAGCACTCATACTGCTTCTGTAAGTATTCAGAGCTTACCTGGCCTGCCACCAGGCGTGGGTTGTACAGACTTAACACTATCCGTATGGGTATTTTTGCTAATGGATATCCGTATGGATATGGTTAGCAGAAACGTTGTAGGAGGTAAGGAGGTGGTTTATGGAGGAAATCAAGTATGTCTTCTTCTCGAAGACTTTATTTGTACCCCACTCTCAAGGAGCATGCAGACTGAGAAAAACCAAAACGAGCCTCCAGGAGAAATGTTTTACAGGGATCAGCAAAATGAAATAATGTTCTGGACCCAAAAGAAGGGTGTTTTGCCTTTCTCTCCCCACTATCCTGCCTGCAAATGTCTTATTCTGCAGTGTGAGAAGCTTGGAAACCATTACTCTGGAGAGGTGGCAGTGTACAAGAGAAGGAAGAAGGAGTTAACAGTAGCTCTTCAGTGACTGTGTTTGAGGGATGTGGGGCCATCTTTTCTTGTACACAGTTTCTAGGATCTTGAACTCATTGCCCTTCATTGATTAATAGCCATCAAAAGACATATGGTCACAGGCAGCACACCGACAGTACTGGGAGGTGTCTTTAGACCACGTTGCTGGAACATGCTTCTAATTCCTGTCACTGGCTCGTAGCTTACGGGTGTTGGCTGAGCTTATTGCTTTTTTGCCTGGCTGAGAAACAAGTGGCAGAGTGGAAAGGAGAAGCTGTTGAATGCTCTAGCATGTGGAAAAGTGAGCATCAAGAATAAATTTCTGCATATAACCATAACTGAATACCCACAGAGCAATTTGGTGTCATTCTGCGTAACAGGGATGCCTGACTTCTCCACTAGGGCTTGCTGCTTCTCTTGTGGACCATGGACTTAGAAAAATTGTCTTGGGACTCTGAGTGTGCACCCATCTAGTTCTGTCTCACCATAGCTGCTGGTATCTTTATGATTGCCACTCAGTCTTTTGGACACCTGGTATCTGTGCAGAGAATGAGGAAGCCCACTGAATTTTGTTCTCATTACAGATATGGCTTGCTCAGGATGGGGCGGTGTCAAAAAAGAGATCCCCTGGATAACAATTTCTGCTTCCTCCTGTCTGCTTTCTGTCTCTGTACCTCTAGCTCTGTCTGTCTTAGCGCCTTCTTTTCTCCCTACCCCCCCTTCCCTCTCCTTCAGGAGTTCCCCTCTTGCACGCACCTGATATTCAATCCCAGCAGAGTTAGTGCCTTTTGCTGAGATCAGACATGACACTGGGGAATCATGTGACAGAGGAAGGTTGCTATAAATATAATTAAACCCTGCAATCACTGCCTTTGGGCAGGAAGGGGAGAAAGTGAGAGAGGCATAAGGAGGAGGAGGAGGAGGGGCAGAGAGAAAGTGAGTGCAGGAACAGGGTAAGTCAGAGTGGTCTGGGGAGAGAAAGAGAGGAAGGAGGGAGCAGAAGTGCAAAGGCCATGCTCTCAGCCAGAACACAAGGTGGTTCTAGGTAAGCGTGAAGACAAGTAGAGGCATGGATAGCTCAGAGATCATGACGCAGGAACCCAGCTCAAAGTCAGCTTTGTGGGGGGGCACACCGCAATACAACTATGTCTGCTTTGAGAAATGCACCCATTACGGGATACGTTTGGAGGCAGGACGCGAGGCCGGGGGGACAGGGGACGACCTGGAGAACTCCCTCAGCTACCCACAGGTAGGGCTGGACAAGGGGATGTTTGTGGCAGCACAGGTCTCCCTGGGATCGCAGAGGCTCCTGGGGCTCACAGAACAGTGCTGCAGAGCACACATCCCTGTCCATTCCCAACCCCACCAGCTCTCCCCATCGCTTGCTGACTCCCAGGTCAGGCATTGACTTTCATGTTTGTACTTAACATCCGGGAGTACTGTCAGCATTTTGAGTCAGGGACATTTTCACCTGCCATGGACACAAAGAGAGTTAGAGTGGGTGAACTGGGATGGGGAAAATCAACCAAACCATTAATGTATTTGTAACAGCAAAGAGGAGCTGCAGCTGCCTTCAGCAGCAGTGATACTAAGTAGAGCAGAAGAGTGAATAAAACCAAAGAAAACCGTAATGTATATAGTGGGTATCTTTCTGCACAGCTGTATAGGCTAAGTCATGCGGAGCTCTTTTCTGACTTTCCTCTGACCAAAAAGCACTTCGTGGTCAGACCCATACAGGAAGATTGATGGTTTTGGTAACTCTTAGGGGAGCTGTGAGGGGTTTTCTAACCCTTAAACTTGACCTGACTCTTGCCCGGGTTCATACAAGCCGCAGTTCAGAAAAATATCTGGGACATAGATGTACTCTGGTTATAGCTTCTTGTTCCGTTATCCTCTGTATCTCCTCTACCTCCCCTTTGGGGACAGCCTCCTGCAAAGGGGAGGTTTCACAGCGAGCTCCGGTGTCTTAATTGCCCGCGGCTCTGCTCAGGCTGAGCTGCCTGGGAGGGCTTTGGAGCACTGCAGGCAGGGACAGGGTGAGGGAGAGGGCCGGTGAATGTGGCATTCATAGCGTGAGTGTTTATCCTCACATGACTACAGATCCCCAAACATGAATGCTTAGTTGAGTGGCTGGGGGGTGTGGGAGGGGATGCATTGATCACCTGAATGCTTATGTGATTTAGTGCTAAGAAAAAATCCACATTTGCCACCGAGAAAAACTTCCAGTAGATAAGCATCCCAGCGTGCCACACTGCAAAAAATTGGAGACTGGGTTCCAGGCCAGTGTTCAGGAGTTTCTCTTCTGGAAGTGCCTAAAACACCCGCGGGTTTGCAGCGTCTCCTGCACCGAACTGCCCCGTCGGGCGCCGCTGCGCTGGGGTTACCCCGGCGGGGGCCAACGGCTCCTGCAGTGGCCGCACTGAGGCCGAGCTCCACCGGGGTTCAGTCTTGAATCGCCGCCTGCTGCCGAGCGCCAGCCCCGCGGCCCGGCCCGGCCCGGTTCGGGCGGGCGGCTGGACCCGGGGCGGGGACGGGAACGGGACGACGCGGGGCGGCGGGCGGTAGGACCCGGGGCGGGGCGGACCCGGGGCAGGCGGGGGAGCAGCGCGTGCCTCCAGCGAGGCGCAGACCCACCCCGGCGCGTGCCGCCCGGCGTACTGGTGCCCCGCGCGTGTCACGGCGCGGGGGGGAGGGGGCGTCCCCTGCGCAGACAAGGGCGTCCCGTGTGCCCCCCGCAATGTCCCCAGGCGGGCACGCGCCTGCGAGAGGCCGGCGATTGCGGGACAGGGCGCGGCATCCGCAGGTCCGCGGGAAGTGACTGCGCCACGGGAGCGCTGGGACCGGGCCGCCGCACACGGGACTGCACGTGTGTTCACGTGTGTGCTCCGCACGCAGGCGTGTGCACGTGTGTCCATGTGTGCACTCCGCAAGCAGGCGTGTGCTGGCAGAGCCGGGTGAGCTGCGTCTGTGTGCTGTGCAGGCGAAGTACAAACAGGCATGCTGATGTACACCTGGTGCACACGTGCACAGGACGCATTATTAGCATGACAACCACCCCGCTGCACGTGCCTTCGCCCATTCCGGTGCGGGTAACCTGTAAGGTTTCCTTGGCCGCAGTCCTGTGAGAGAGCAGTTGGCAGAGGGGTCTGGGGCGGTTGTGCCCTTTGTCTTTCACTGCTGGCTGTTTGAGGCGTGGGCTGGAGCTTGGTTCAGGCTGGCTCTGCACAGACCCCACAGCAGCACAATCCTGATCGGCGCCCCAGGCCCTTCAGGTCACGGATGGTCAAAAACATGTTGTCGTTAATGGATAATAAAATAATAATAGTAGTCAGGTGATGATATTAATACAGACATAATTTTGGGCCATTGAGATAACAGTAGATGTATGATAGATGAGGTAATATACATTGGTAAAAATACACATTATCGTACACTGTAGGATTTTGTGGTGTTTTCTTTCTGCATGAGAAAGCAGCTACAGCTATGCCAGGCTGTGCTACTCGGTGCTCGGCATGTGTCCATGGCAGAGAGCTTGCTCAGCAATACACAGAAGGGAGGAGTGGGAGGGATGCCTAATGACTAATTAGGCAACGCAGTAATATAGAGTAACAGACCCACAGAAAGGGGGTGGGGGGGCTCTGGAGGTGTATAGCCCAAGCTCCTGCTGACAGCCGGGCAGACTCCAAAGCTCGGTGAGGTTGTCCAGGGCCATGTCCAGGCACGTTCTGAACATTTCCAAGACTGAAGGTTCCCCAGCCCCTCTGGGCACCCTCTCCCATGCTGAACCACCCTCAAGAGGAGGTGGATGGGGGCACTGTCCTTTTGCACAGTTTCCTTTCTTGCAAGTGATACCTTTTTCCTTTGCCCTTCTCTCTGCCCCTCTGAGAAGTCTTGCTCAGTTGTTTCTGTCCAAGCCCCCTCTCCCTTCAGCTGGTGGGGCTGCTGTTGGAGCTCCCCTTTGCCTTCTGTCCTTCGACTATTATTCTGTTGCTGTCCCCTGCCCCTGGCATGTGCCTCATTGCCCTATGCCTGAGCAGTTGAGCCTAGACTTTTTACTGACATTTCAATTTACTTACGAGGTGAGTTTTGGGAGATTTCACCTTTGAGATGAAATATGGTTACTCTTTTGTGATCCATCAGAAAACAAACCTAAGAAAGGTCATTTCAGAACAGCAGAGTGGCTACAAGGAGGGAGTGAGAGGGATGAGCAGCAGAGCCCAAGGCTGTCTCAGTGGCCAGAAGCAGCAGGTAAGAACAGCATGCACTGGCAGTGCTGGGGGAAGGGATTTCGGGACTGGGGTATGCTGTGGAGAACAACTGCTCAGTCTGAATGGCATGGGAAGTAGCTCAGGCTTTGGGCTGTGAGGGCAGTGTTATGCAGGTGCTGAGCTCTCAGAAAATAGTGCCCAGAAAGGTCTTGAGGCTGTGGTGCTGTATGTATTTTTCCCCTGAGATTCCGTGCAGCTTTTCCTCTATTACTCAAGCAATGAAACTCCCCCATCTTTTTTGAAAGACAGAACCTGCTGGTTTACAGTTAAACATTAATAAATGCTTCCTCCTTGAAAATGAACTTTACCCTGGTTGTGCTTTCTCCCTGGATGTTTTTTAGGGTTCCTCCCCCACCCCTTAGTGGTATTTATACCATCAGCTGTTTTTGCACCAATATCATGGTCTTGCTCAGCATTGAGCCAAGCTAGGCATGATGGTACTTTTTCTGGCTCAACCCTTTAAGTGGTAATTGATATCTTAAAGTTCTCTCCAGTTCTTCTGGTGCTCAGAAACCCCATGTCCCTTGTGTTAGAGAGGGCACATCAGAAGAAGGAACAGTCTTAAGTCCTACTGTGTTATATTTTTAGGTTTACATGTCTTCTAATAAAGTTTCTTGCCTAACCTAATTTTGCTTTAAGGTCATCCTCTGATTTCCAGATTCTTTCTCTGTCCCACAATCTCCTACCATTTTCAATATTGCCAGAGTCCTGGAGAAGCAAAGCACATGTGTGAAGCATTCTTTAAGTGAGCTGAGACTAACTTGTTCTCTAGGACAGAACCTTCATTTTTGTGTCTGGAGACTAACTGCTTTTCTCCCACATCCTGAGTGTACCATTTTCCAGCCAGCCAGAAGCAGTGAACTAGGTTACCATCTGAGAACTTGTACTATTCATACTGCTATACTGTTATGCTGTTCCACCTGGGCAGATTTGCCCTAATTTGAAGGCTAATTTGAACATCATACTTGGCACAGGTTTGAGTTTCTAGTTTGGATTAAGCTGTATTTGATATAAACCCATCCCTCATGACCATGTAAAGGCAATGGAACATCAGCTGAGGTGATGTGAAGATGCATTTGTCTAAAATCTGCTAGTACTTGGCGTTTCTGGCTGAAACCGACACAGAGAAAAAAGGAGCAGCCTGCTGCTTAGAACTGGGTTCTGCATGTGACAGCTTACCTTGTACATGCAGTTCTTCAGCCTGCTGTTAACACTATCCTGTCTGTATTATGGGGGTCAGAGCATGGCCATTCCTCACTGCAAAGAGGCTGCACTGCTTAATTTACCTGAGCGTGTATTGATAATCATGTGGCGGTTAATTAAATTTGTCACCTTCCGATACAGTGATGAATGGAAGAATACTTTCAGATGTTCAAATAGGATCGATTTTTCTAAGAGACAGCAGGTAAGCCACATTAAGAACAAGATTTAAAAAAGCCCAGGTGTGTCTTCTGTGAAAAAAACCCTAGGGTTTTCCAAGGGAGCTATTGCATGTGGTTCAAGTGTCTCTTGAGGAATATATACAAATAAATATACTACTTAGGACCTTCAGTCATATTTGTTATGTGGAAATACGAATTGGTAGAGCACTGAAACAGGTGCTCAGAGAAGATGGGGAATTTCCACCCTTGGAGATGTTTAGGAGTTGCCTGGACAAGGTCTCGAGCAGCCTGATCTGGTTTTGGAGGCTGCATACCATGAGCAGGGGCTTGGACTAGAAAACTCCAGAGGTGCTTTCCAGTGTAAATCTCTCTCTGAATCTCTGAATCTATTTGATCTGGGTGGAACAGGAGCAACATCTCTTGTGTCACTTTGAAAGGAGGCATGGAACTGTCAAATAGAAATGTCTCCTAAGCATGTGATGGTGCTTTATCTCTCTCACGTCTTGTCATTCTCTGACTGAAGTGTCTGATTTTGCTATGCAAAGCATTGCTTGCTCTCCTCCTGCCACTTGAACATCTTGGAGAAGCAGGTGTGCTGGGGAGGAAGCCAAAGGTCACCTCCTTGCAGGTGGGAAGTGCCACACTCAGGGGCTGTGCACCAGGTGGTAACCTCACTTCAGGGGAAGTTTGCTGGAGGACGTGTGAGGAGGAGAGGCTTGTTCTCTGCTTCTCAAATGCTTACCTTCCCCTCTGTACTCTGAAAGAGTGAGGTGGGGGAGCTGTTCTTTGGGGAATCTGATAAACAAACATGGGGGCACAGTCAGGATTCTTCGGGCTTCCTTGAGATCTTGTTGTTGACGAGATGGTACAAGTACCAAGTTTGCTGCAGATCTGTGTAAGAAATGGCATTGGTAAGTTAGCTGTCCATTGCAAACCGACTGCAGTTCAAGATTAGCATTTGACCACAAAGGTAGATCAAGTCGTTAGGAAATTCAGGGGAACTGGAGATATGTGTGCATTTAGCATGTTGATTTGGGTAAATAGGGGGAGGAGGTGTGCAGTACCCTGTGATATTTCTGAGCTGATGCTGCTGCTTTTCCTCCACAGGCACCATCAGTCACTATGTGCCCTATTAAGCATTCCTTGGCAGCAGGAGGAACAGATGCAGGACATTCCTGCAGCCTGTTTGATAGTGTAATACTTCTCAAAACCTTCAGAGATGTGCTACAGTGCTACTGAAATCTATGAGACGTCAGCCCTGAGGGTGACAGCCTCGTGAACTATTTTGACCTTTTATACCTCCAGGAAGCCTGCTCAATCTCTTCAGACCACAGCCACCTCTTTTGCAGGATGTTAGAAATAAATTAATATTCTGTGATCATGTACTCCCAAAAAGACAGTGAAAAGATTTTGGAGAGATATGGAAGAGGGAAACGGGAAAAAGAAGGAAAAAAAAGATAAGCTGCATCTGTCCGAGGGTTTCTGTGTCTGTGTCCCAGCTTGAGTACGTTTGGGTCTGCACCTCGGACTGTTAGTAGATCTGCCTTTCCATCTTCAGTGCTGTTTGTGAAGGAGCATTTGCCTCACCTTTTCTTTCTGATCTGTCTTGCTTTCTGTTCCTCTAGCTTTATGGCCAGTACACAGACCAGATAACTGACTTCGCAGAGAAGGAAGCAGCAAAGCTACTGAATAAGAAGCTGGCCCAGAAGAACAATGGAAGACCCCTGAAACGTGACAGTCAAGTACAGATCAAAGAAGAGCACTATTCCAAATGTCAAGGTGGGGACAGTTCATCTTTCACTATCCTATGACCAGATATTGGGTAGGCCAGCCAGAGAGAGATAATTTAATCAAGGCAAAAAAACAGGAAAATTGTGACTGGGGAGAAGCAGGGAAGGAAGGAAAAGGAGGCACGGTGGATTGAAAGACTTTTTCATGAGAGCTTTCATCCTAGGAAGAGCCAAGACCTGTCTGGAAAATTAACCAGTCCCAAGTTAATTTTTTTCCACAAACAGATCTCTGCAATGAGAGGAAAAGGGCTTTCTTGTGTTGGATTTTTGCTGCTGGTGCACAAGATGTTAAATTCTGCCTTGTGTCCCCCTCTGCTTTTTTTTTTTTTTTCCTTGAAACACATAGTATTTTGCAGCACTGTGAAAGAGAGGGATAGGTACCACTCTTTCACACAAAGCCCATGATGCTTCCAAATAAATCCTTATTGTAGTCTGTTCTTTGCATAGGAGTGGAGAGACAGGCACCGGCTTCATGCTTCATCTATGTTCCCTCAGGTTTTTCTGGCTCACTCTTCCCTCCACAGACTGTGCTAGACGCATCCACAAATATGTTACCAAGAAGCTTGGAGAGGACTGGATTTTCTTGGTTCTTTTGGGTCTGGTCATGGCGTTGGTGAGCTGGGGAATGGATTATGCCAGTGCGAAGAGCCTACAGGGTAGGTCCTGTTCAGGTGTTGTGAAAGCACACTGTAAATGATACAAATGTTTTACAAAGCCCAGTGACTAATGTTCCTCCTCCTTTAACATCAGTGTCCCATCCTCACCCCACACTGCCTGGGAAGTTTGAAGTACTTGCAACATAGCAGAGAAAAGGTTAACTAGGAAGAGATTCTTCAAAGGGATGACAGGGAAAAATTTGGAAGTGGTCAGAAACAAAGGATATGTGTATGATAAGTCAAAGACAAACGGTTATTTTTACTCCCTTTCCCTCCTGCTCCCTTGAATATGTAGGGACACAGGGGTGTGGTACTGTGGTCCTTCCTCTTAGGCTGATTCCCATCCTCCCCAGGAATATTGAGCACAGGGGGAAGGGGGGAGACACTGTTTTTGATTTTTACTTCATTATTGTTCATTCCAATTTTTATGTATGCAGTGCCCTGCAGTTTTCTGCTACCTGACCACATAGTGCTCTCTCCTTTGGCTCTTTTCACAAAGGTCTCCTGATCACTGCCTTATATCCTTTCCCTGCATTTTTCCTGTGGACCCTCTCCCTTTATGCCAGCTATAACAATTACAAGACCTTTCTGTGCGCCTGCCCCCGTTTCGTGCACACACGACATTGCTCATATTCTGTTAACTGCACTGTTCCTTCGTCCTTCTCCTCGGTGTCCCAGTCCGGACTTGCAGACACCCCCAACCCTTTCCTCTTGGCGCTCTTGGCTGCTGACGTCCACCTGCAGACATTGCAGCTCCTCAAGGGCCCCCACGCTTCAGCCCAGGGCTCCTCCATGTAGAGCTTCCCCACCTACCAGCCGTCTGGCTCAGCCTGCTAGTCTTGGAGAGCCCCTGTCTTTTATACTCCCCGCAGCTGAGTCCTCTGGGGTGTTTTTCTCTCTCCCTCCACCAAGCCTGAGGCTCCTGCTGTGGGGGAGCCAGCTCGAGGGGGGCAGACGAGTGGCACAGGAGCTGCAGTTCAGTTTGGACTCTGGGCAGCTTGTGCACGGTACCTGGCTGAGCGATGGTACCACTGCGCTTGCAGCGGCTGACACAGCTGCCTTCATGCTGCTGCTCTAAAAGGCAAATCATAATCAGAGCTTTTAAGCTAGTTTTTGTGAAGGAATGATTTTTCACATGACTGAGGTGGAGGAGAGGGTGCTAGCTGTTGGTGGACCACTTTATTGTCATCCTTCAGGACCCACATAAGGCCCTCAGGCTGCCAAATGAACAGACCCTGTACAGTGGGTCATTCTCACAGCTGCACGTAACACGCCTCTTCTTACACCACATCTGGGCACAGGAATTAGTAGCGTCTAAGAACAGAGAGCCGCTTCTGTCCCTTCCTGCAGAACATCTGCTTTATTTGGGAACTTGTACTCAAAATGTAACAAGGCTTGTCTCAGAGGCCTCCAGGACAGCATTTCTCAGGGAGATTTAGCAAGGGCAGGTTTAGCAAGTGTGTGATTCTTTGATATCTGCCAACCTGTTTGGAGCAGCTGTGGTTACTGACCGCTTCTTTCTTTGTCTGCCTACAGCCTACAAGTGGATGTACCAAGCGCTGCACCCGAATGTTCCTATGCAGTATCTGGCGTGGGTCACATACCCACTTGTTCTTATTCTGTTTGCGGCCATTTTCTGCCACCTCGTCTCTCCGCAGGCTGTTGGTGAGGGCAGAAGGCATGGCAAGACCTGTTTCTGTCTGTCTCATTTTTCTTACTCCATTTGCCTGCTGGTTTTGTTCATCCCCTCCTCTGCTGTTGTTTTCAGGGTCTGGGATCCCAGAGCTCAAGACTATCATGAGGGGAGTGGTCCTCAAGGAATATCTCACTCTCAAAGCTTTTGTGGCCAAAGTTGTGGGCCTCACGGCTGGGCTTGGAAGTGGCATGCCTGTGGGGAAGGAGGTAAGTATTGCTGTTTTCATGTTCAGTAGTGGCCAGGGTCTGGGAGGTGGGAGAGTTGTCGGTGAAAGAGTCATAAATGTTTTCTTCTTTTTGCTGCCATTCCTCTTCTCAAAGCTCTGCTCTTGCTAGCAACACTTATCTTCAATTGGCCATTTTCCTTCCACTTTGCAAGTCTTGACATAAAAAAACGTCAAAGAACTCAAGTCAAGTAGACTTTGAGATAAGGAATAAAAAAAAAATAAAAAAAGAGAGTTGGAGGACTGGCTGAGGTGGCCAAAGAGAAATTGCAAGATCTGCCATGGTTAAGTGGTTGTCTTAGACCAGAGGGTAACTAACCCTCTCTGATTTCCTCCTCCGCTCGCAGGGCCCTTTTGTGCACATTGCCAGTATCTGCGCTGCTGTACTCAGCAAGTTCATGTCAATCTTCTGTGGTGTGTATGAGGTAAGGCACATGTCTCTGCATACAGTTCTGCCATAGGCTCAACTCCTAAGACATGTAGGATAGTATTGGTAGGCCACAAAACACGGAGGAAACATGGATTGACGTTCACTGTACTGCTTTAGAGCAGCAGAATACAAGCTAAAGAAGATGTAGTGGGAGACCAGATAGACAGTCACATAACTCTGCAGGACCACCAATGTGGCCTAGCAGTTACACAGAAGCTGGTTAGGAATATACATCTGACAAGTTTTCAGCCTCATGATGCTGATACCTTTGCACTGTGATCAGTGTATAAAAAAGTACCTGCAGACAAAGATTAATTTGTCTTTAAGACAAATTTGTACAGCATTGCTAATTATAGGCACTGACAACTGTCTCTAGGCTTTTGCTGTTGCAGAACAGCCTCTGCAGGCTGATCACTGTATTGACTGGTTGTATAAAAAAATATATTAGCTGCATATGTAGCTAAATGTAGGAACTGCTTTACATGCAGGCTCTTAGCAGAAACTGGCTGTGTAATGCAACGATGGGAGGTGCTGTTCTACTTGAGTAGATCCTGTCTGTGCATAAGAACCAGATGTCGCTGCTGAAGACCAGCTGCCAGTACTAAAGACTGCACTGAAGCATGTAGAGCCTGCTATTTGTAATAGCAAGGGCTGAATCTGCTGCTGGCTGTTGCTTTGTTTCATTGTTCTGGACCCTAACCCCTGGCTTTGCTCCCTCTAACCCCAGCATGCCCTTCTCTGGCTGCACTCTCTGTTCCAGAATGTGCATAGGCAGTTCGACCTCCTGGTGGTGGCTTGCGCAGTTGGAGTTGGATGTTGCTTCGGGGCTCCTCTTGGAGGCAAGTGTCTTCCTGTGTGTGACATTTAATGCACAACTCATTTAGCCTCTTGTGAGATTTCCTGCACTCAGGAAAGGTTCTCCACAGATACCTCTGCACTCTGGCAATATGAGTTCTTTCTTTTCGCCTCTAACTGGTGGCAGTGGAAGGAAAGGAAGGTTATAGGAAAAGTGACACCTACTGATGTGCTGTTTTCCAATGATGCAGTGTGTTCAGTCCCTGCCTGCCATGGACATTGTTGAACCTGGCAAGCACCAAGGGTTGTGCAGAAAATCAATAAGGATCAAGTAGAGAGCAGAAGTTGAAAACAAAAATTCATGTAAGGAGTAGCAACAGCAAAGGTCAGGAGATGATGGCAAGTGTGACACGACGTGATAATGTGAATAGGAAACTACTATCAACAGTGGGCTGGAGAACAGAAATAGCAGTGTTTAAAGGTTTGGACCTCTCATACAAGAGAGATGTGAAGGGACGGTAAGATGGCCAGGAGGCTGGAGCAATGGTATGTGAGGAGAAGCTGAGGAAGCTGGGTTTGCTTAGCCTAAGGGAGAAAAGGCTAAAGGAGGATGCTCTAACTGATGTCATCTACCACCTGAAGGGGGACTTCAGTGAAGAGTGAAACAGGGCTTTCAGAGCGGCACAGTGCAAGAGGCAATGGGCACAACTTGCCCCAAGGGAAATTCTGACAGTGTATAAGGAAAACACGTTCCCCACCCCAAGGGTGGTTCAGCACTGGCACAGATGCCTCAGGGGGTCCAGGGAATCCCTACCTTTGGAGACGTTCAGGATTCACCTGGACAAGAACGTGATCTAGCCTTGGAATTAGCACAATTCTGAGCAGGGGGTTGGAGAAGACACCTCCAGTGCTCCCTTCCCACATTTCTGTGGTTCCACTGCGAGGAGAAACGAGGAAATTTCTCTCAGTTCCTTCATGTTTTTCCTAGTCTTCTGATTCACAGAATTTCCTTAAACAGCACACATGCCAGAGCCACATGGCAACTTCTTCCTAAAACGGTGGAAATACATCCATAGTCTTTAAATGTTCTCCATTCTTCATTGTGCCTTCATTTCACTTTCCCCCCAGGCACTGCCCTGAACCTCTCTCCATGGTTATTGTGCCCAGAAGTTTAAGGAGTTTTTGAAATGAGATGTTTTTTCAAAGTTGGCTTTATTTCTTCCATGCAGTACTTTCCTGTTAGATTTCAAATGGATGCGTTAGCTGACAAATGTGACCGTGGTCTTGCACCAGCAATAACAATGATCTTTACTCTGGTTTGATATTAAAAAGAAAGGAAGGAACATAGTTTGTCAGCTACAAATTAGATGTTCTTCAGTTAATAACTTGAGAAAAGATGTGCCAGGAAGAAAATCAGGTTCAGCAAGAGAGAGGCTGAGAGCTCTGTGTGTGTGGGCAGGGTAGCAAGTTTGAGACAGCCTGAGCTGAACCTGAGGCTTCAGGGCAAAACCTGTAAGTCTGCCAGAAACGCTGAGAGGAAGCAGGTTCAGACCCCAGGACTAGAGCACCGTAAGGTGGAGCCTTTGGTAGTATGCAGGAGAGTGGTACCTCTCAATGGTAAAAAACCCATGAAAAAAACCTAAACCAGCCCAACACACCTTCCATAACACACTCCGCGGTTCTTGTTTCTTTCTCCATACCTGGAACTGATAGTCTCAGAGACTGCAGGACACATTGTAGGTAGCCCACTAGGAGAGGCTAGAGAAGAAAGGCCTGAGAGGGGAGAGGTCTGATTGCTGTCCTCTGCCGCTCAGGAGAGATTAGAGAGACAAAGTAGCCAAACTTTACTCAGAGAACAGTGAAAGAGCAAGAGACAAGGGCAGAAGCAACAAGGGAAATTCTGTCTATGCATAAAATTAATTTCTCCCCTTGCCCCTAAAGTGGCTCAGGGTGGCACAGGTGTCAAGAGGGGCTGGGTAATCTCCAGTCTTGGGCATGCTCAAGGCTCGACCTTGCACCCTCATCTGAGCACCCTGATCTCACCTTTGTCAGCCCACCTCTGGGTGGTGAGTTAGAGAACCAGCGTTCAGGGGTGCCTTCCAGGCCAAAACCTGCTGTCAGTCTGTGGTAACTGTGCTGTGGGAACAAATGAAAGTTCTCACAGCTTTTATAGCCTTAGTTGGGTTCCTCTGAGAGATACACACCAAGTTGCTGAGTGGGATTTCCATTACCTGGGAGTCATTTAGTCCTGAGCTGACCTTAGTCCAGGATGTAGCTTGCAGCTTCACACCATATTGCCCATGGTGCAGAACTTCGTGGTGGTGTTGCTGGGGAACGCCACCCTGTGTATTGATGAGGAGCCCTCAAAATGCATTTGAAAAGCCAGTTTAGCCCTTGGCAAGCAAAAGGTGCCCAGTCTACTTTTTCTGGGCGCACTCTGGTACTCTTTGTTTGCCTGTTTATTTTGGTCTGTCTGGCTACTCCTGTGCTGCTGCCCAGCACCAGCACTGACACAGTGCTGGGTCCTGGGAGATGCCATGTGCCACGGGCTGTTCTCAGGGGTTGCTATAGGTGTCTCTCTTGTACCCTTCTTCAACACTGTCCCATCAGGATTTGTGCCTTTGAACAACTCAACCTCTTACCGTACTGCAGGCCATGTCGTGTGTATCCTTGGTTTCCAGCTGTTAACCACCATGCTGGTGGGCTATAATGCAACACTCCCCGCTCTTCCAGACACTTTGAACTGAAACCCATCCCCATTCTGGACACATCTTAGGACTGTATGGGCACTAATAGGACCTAGAAGTTACCTGGGACAAAACATGGGTAAGGACACCTTGTTCTGAGTCAGGGACTGGTCATGGCCCTTTTCTGTTGGGCTGTGCAGGGATAGCCCTGGGACACCTCCTGGCTGAGGCTCTGTCAGTCACCTTCTGGCCTTAGAATTCATCCTGGTCACTCAGATTCCCACCGTAACACAGGACCACCCTTTCTAGGAACTCTCATGGGATATCTAACAGGCTACTGTGGGAACACGCAATAGTGGAAAGTACCAAATGCACAGGCTTCTAACGCTGATGCATTTTACACCACCTAGGATATAGACAAAATAAAATTAAATAAAACCTCTCAACCCACCTTTCAGCATTCTCAGACACTTCAGGGCCAAATCTTGCAGAAAGAGTGGCAGAGCATTTTCTCCCTTTCAGCAGCTCTGTGTCTTCCAGAACTGTCTCAGGAGAGACTCTCTACCTTTTATACCTCCCATTTCCCTTTATTGTTTTGGCCAGGACAGCACAGTGCTTTACGGGCAGGTCTGTCACCCACTGACCTCCCCGGGGTGACAGGACCTTCAGCACCCGCCCTCACTTGGCTCTGGGCACGCCTGTGCCCACGGCTCACAGGGGAGTTCTGAGGCACTCCTGGCACGTGTGCATCCTGACATTCCCCACCAAAGTAAAACAGATGGAGCAAAACATACTTATGTGCCCTCCACCCTCTGGAGGATTTTCCACAAGACTTTTCTTCTACAGGGACAGAAATGTGCATGTTTCAGTGAAAGATGAGATGACGCCCTCTCCACATGTGTCAAAGAGGTGATGCCAGGTGTATGCCTGTCTTGTGCCAGGTCTTGTCTTTTGAATATTTTGAGGCCATCCAGAAGGGAGAAGCAAGATAAATATAGCTATAACTCAGACGGGTGACAGAGCTGGGTGACATCATGTGGCCATACCTGCCAATTCTGTTACTCACTCTCTGCTTTCTTTCCTCTTTCTTCTCTTTGTCTGTATCCCTTTGTCTCTTTCACCAGTAGCAGCCATATTATTACACGGATGTCCTGACTGTGGGTTGCGCTGTGGGGGTCGGCTGCTGCTTTGGGACACCACTTGGAGGCAAGTGGCTGTTCTGTTTGCTTTTTCTCAGGTACCAAAATTCTCTCCTGCCTTGTCCTTTTCTCCTCTCCCCCTTCCTGCACTGCACTTTTGATCTGCCATCTACTCTGAACAAGGCAGCTTACCTTGAGTGTTACCAGCCTCCCCAGCATCTCTGACAGCCCCTTTCCCACATGTTGTCAGCCTTTGGAGGCAAGAGGGGAAGGCTCTCTAGAGCAGTGGTCTCCAGGGTGTGGCGTGCATACCCCAGGGGGTGTGCAAGATGGTCCACTGCGATGTGGAAAGGAAATGCTGGAACTTCTTTTTTTTTTTTAATCTTAAAAAAAAAAAAAAAAAAAAAAGACGTACACTAAGCTTTACTAATATTTAGTGTACATATTGGCAGTGGTGCCCTCACTCTGTCCGTGTGTCAGACGGCCACTTGTCACATCCAGTGCACGAGGTGTCCTGGCTGCAGAGCTGTTCACAACACTGAGGGCTGACAGTGGTGCCCTCACCCACTTGGTGGCTTTCAGCATATTGCAATTGCATTGCAACCAGTCTGTGCCCACTTAAGTGGGTTTATGGATTGTATTATCTACTGTTAACTAAACTAGCCCTTACAAAATGGACAAGTGGCTTAAAAAGGTTCCTGCAAAGAGACCGTGGCTTGAAGATAATACTAATAGTGTGAGTACAGAAGAATGACAGGAAAATGACAGAGCTGACACTTCTACTCCTAATACAGGCTGTTGATCAGCCATGTTATGCGGTACGAACAATGACCAGCTAATCAGATCTGACAAGAAGTTGGCCAAAAACAATCAAAATTATCAAAGGCTATTTTAAATATGGATTTACATCTGAGGTCATTAACGATGAACCTCACCCTAAGTGTATATTGTGCTTTGAGAAGTTAGCTAATGATGGTATGAAGCCATCAGAATTAGCAAGATACTTAAAAGCTAAGCATCCAGAACGTGGAGACAAACCCCTACAATTTTTTCAGCGACTTTTCAAGCTATTCTATTGAAAATACTCGGTCCATTACTTTAAAAAGTTTCACTGAACTTAATGATAAATGTTTAGAAGCCTCCTTTGAGGTTTCTTGCCTCATAGTAAAAGACAAAAAGCCACATACCACTGGGGAAAGGCTCATTCTTCTTGCCATGGTAAAAATGGCTGCAGTAATACACCAAAAGCGATACAGCGGCAAACCAAAATGCATTCCTTTGTCAGTAAATGCTGTTGGAAGATGCATAGAAAACATTACTAAAGGTTTGAAGAAACAAACACGAATACAAATTACAAAGTGTGAGAGGCTTGCTATGCTGCTGAGTGAAAGTACAGGTGCTTCTAACCTGGATCGGCTGATGGTATTTACTAGATTCTGTTTTGATAGTGAAATACATGAAGAACTACATTCTGTGAGCCACTAAAGGAAAGATCTACCAGAGAAGCTACATTCTCAGCGGTAAATTACTTCTTTCATTAAATGTTTTATGGAAAAGCTGTGCAAGCGTGATGGCCGGTGGAGCAGCTGCTTTGAGTGGCACAAGCAAAGGGTTGCACGGTGAGGCTGCAGGCACAGCCCCGCACCTGGAGTCATTCGCTGCACTGCCCATAGGCGAGCTATTGCAGCACAGAAATGGGAGCCAGATGGGCACCAAGTGCTACAGGACATCGTTGATGTGGTTGGTTTCGTAAAAACAAAGACCTTGAAACAGTAGAAGCTTTACAATAAATACTTCCTAATGAGATGGGGAGTGACCATAAAAACCCTTTGTCCAGTGCAGACCTGTGCTGGTTATCTCATGGCAGTGGGCTTTTGAAAGAGCTGTTGAATTGAAAGACCAGTTATGCATTTTTCTTTTACAAAAAGACAAGTGTTCTGAATTTGCTGATCTTTTCTGTGATGACGAGCATCTGTCAGTAGCATGCTACCTAGCAGTTGTTTTCAGAAAAATAAACATACTTGATGAAGCCCTTCAAGGTGAAAGCGCTGCTGTAGCAGTGGGTGAGAAAGTAACAGCTTCTCAAAAGAAACTTACTGAGATTTTCTGGATTTGTTGCCAAATACAATGTGAGTGTGTTACCTACAAAACCTCATATGTGTACACTTTAAATACTTGGAAACAGACATTTATAACCTGTTTAAAATTCAGATTAAGAGTTTCAGTGTTAAAGATATAAAAATTCAACACCACCTGATTAGTTTGCAGGAACAACTGATTGACATCAGGGAAGATGGAAATTTACTATCCAGATTTTAACAAAAATCTTTGCATAAGTTCTGGTTGAGATTGAAAAAACAGTATCATGATTTACTCAGTATGGCCAGCGATGCATTTCTTGCGTTTGGATCTATGTGTCTTTGTGAGATACCTTTTTCAGCTATGACAGCCATTAAGACCAAGTATCAAAATAAACTGAACATAGAACTGGACCTTTGAATCACTGTGTCACAAATTGTTAAAACAAGATTTTGAAAAATAATAATATTTTTAGTGAGAACAACAATTTTTTGTTCCATTAATAAATGAAACAAGTTACTTTTTAAAAATTGTTTATTTCATCTTTATCTCATTCTTTTTTTATTTCCATTTTTCATGTATGTTTTATATTGTACATAATATATTAGTACAGTAGTGCTTCATACAGTTTTGAAATAAATACACATATGTTGGGGGGTACATGCTCAAAAAACTTTTATGGGTAGGGGTGCACAGTCAAGAAGTGTGAGACCACTGCTCTAGAATACTGTTTATAAGCAAGCCTCTGTCATGCTTCTAACATCACACTTCTGATTTTAACTTTGCTCCCTTTCCAACTCTTTCTAGGGGTCCTTTTCAGCATTGAGGTCACTTCCACTTACTTTGCTGTGCGCAATTATTGGAGAGGTTTCTTTGCTGCTACCTTTAGTGCCTTCATTTTCCGGGTCCTTGCGGTCTGGAACAAGGATGCAGGTAAGCTAAGAGCCATTTCTGGGTTTTGTACAAAGGTTGCTCTGTGGATTTTTTTTCATCTTCTTCAAAACCCCAACCCTGTGGGGTGTTTGAAACCTCTGCCATGGCATGTGACTTCCAGCAGTACAGAAGGAAAGAGAAAGGGAAGTATCTGATGTCATCAGTTGTACAACCCAACCTACTCCTAGGTGTGCTGGGGATATGACTGGGAAACAACTGAATATGAGTCCTTGGCAAGTAAGAGGGCCCCTGAGGTGGGATTTTTGCCCCTACCCAGCATAATGTTGAGGCTGCGAACACAGCAGTATCCATCACAGTGGATGTGGTACATGCTGCAGAGTAGGCTGCTGCAGTCTGCTGGAAATGCCATGGTCTGCTTTGGTAATTTCTTGACTAGAAGCCAAATGGTCTAGAAAATTAAGGTGATGAAATGATTAGGAGGCTACAGGATTGGGAAGGTCTGACTGAAGGTCCTGAAAAAATAAGTCTTGACTGAAAAGTGTGAATGCAACACTTGTGCAGACAGAAATAGCACAAGACAGGCTTGTCCAGGAGAGTGTTTCAGATGCTGCAGGAACGGAGTTCAGCTGATGCAGCAGGCTGCCATTGCTTTGTAAGCTTCTTGCTTATGCCTTTATCTTTGATTCTTACACCTACATCTATTTTATTGATCTGAGCTCCATGTGGGCAGTTCCCTTACTTAAAACTGCTATAACGTAAGCCCCTCCTGACTTCACAAAGCTAGATGGTTTTTGTGCTACAACATTATTTGGCTTGAATGTTCTCTGGAATATAGAAAGTGACTATATCTTTGTTTATGAAACATTGCCTCATATTGAGGGGTATTCAACCGTCAGATCTGTCACAAAAACCACATCTTTCTGTTCCTTCCAGAGAAAAACATAAGAAATTCAAAGACAGATGACAGAGATAATCTCCTATCCTTCATTCTATCTGCTCTAGCTCCCTTGCTGATCTCCCAGATCATTACAAATTAGCTTAATCCTGAAATGTCTTAATTACTGTCCCTTCTTCAAAACCATCCAGACAGCTTTAATACCCATATTAATGGCTCCTTACAGTCAGCTTCATTAACTGTCTGGGTTGAAAGGTTCCATGATCCAATTGTCTATGAAAAATAATTCCTTTTCATAGTTCTGAATTTTCTTTGTCTATATCGCCAGTCTTCTTGTCCTTGTATTAAGGAACCAGAAACTTTTGTCTAGCAAAGTCATTCATTATTTCACGATCTTTTATCATGCCTGCTCTAACTTATCTTTCATCTCTTTTCTTGCTCATTTCCTTCTGAAAGGTACAAGCCTGGCCTTTTCAGCCTTTGTTCGTGCAAGGGTTTTTCTTAGGCCCCCTCTCTGATGTCTTCACGATCTCTAAGGTCTTGCCTCCTCCCAGAGCTGTGCATTCGGTAGGTGAGCAGGTGTCCCTGCTGTCACCAGCTGGTGGGAAAGCCTTTGTGTCAGGTAGGGCAGCATGCTTGGAAGAAGCTGCTTGCCTTAATGCGCACTGTGTGCATCTACCTGTAATGTCCATGTGGAACAAGTAACCTATTGCAAATTCATACATAATGTGTGGACTGACTTTTCTGCTTAGGCAGGTATTTGCCAACTTCTTCCAGAATATTTTTGAGATGAAACGATCAGAGTTCCTGCAAGTGTGGCTATTGTATGTATCTACTAGAAGGCATTACAACACTGCAATGCAACACTGTGCATTATGATACCATTTTTATGCAACTTTTGCACATTTCTAGAAGCTACAGTTAGGAAAAAGGTGAAAAGACCATTTTCTTTGAGCTGTCCACACTGATCCAACTCTCCCTCACTGTATTACTTTACATTCTTCAACACAGAACATTGCCTTTCTTATGCAGTCCTGTGTGATTCAAACCAGGGTAAACTGATTCAGGATCACATGCAGATTTTGCCATCTTCCACAGAAAATTCTGAATCACAGAAAGATTTAATTTGGAAGAGAGCCCTGGACCTCTCTACTCCAAACTCCTGCTTACAGCAGGGACAGACTTCCACTGCCTCTCTGTGCACCTGTTCCAGTGCTCAACCACCTTCCCAAAAAGCAGCATTTGTCATTATATGTAGACAAAATTCCCTCACTAGAAGTTGAGCCCATTGCCTCTTTCACTGTGTCTTTACAACTTCCCCGTGAGGAGGGGAACTGCTGTTTGAACGCCCTTGGGCATTCTCATTTCCAATGGAGTTGACCTCGGCCCTGCAGCCTCTCCTGGTGCACATGCACTGGACCATGTTGTGGCTCACTACTGGGCCCTCTCCAGTTTTGTCACATTTCATTTGTACTGGGTTTTCTAGATGCGGCTTCATCAGTGCCCTGTAGAAGGAAGCACCCACCGCTCTCACCCAGCTGGCTGCACTTTTGCTGACGTGGCCCAGAACATGGTTAGCTGTCATTGCCACAGGGGCACGTACTGAGCATTGTATCCAACAGGGCCCACTGGCATGAGAGCAGAGCTTCTCCTGTTCGCTGGGCCCCCAGGCTGTAGGCACACCTGCCATGCCAGGTACGGGACTAAATATTTGTCTTTTTGTTGCATTTATGATGTTCCTACTGGTCAGCTCCTCTGGTTTGCGGAGGCCACTCTGAGTGAAGCCCTCTAGGTGACAAACCACTGCCTTTCCTCCCTCCCCAGTTCAGTATGGTCACTGACAAGTGAGTTCCATCCTGTCATCTGGGACCTTGATGGAGATGTTAAACCAAATACTATGACTCGTATGGTTACATGGCTGACAGGATAAACTCACTTTTTTTCTCTCTCTGGCTTAGCTTCTGATCCATGGTAGTATTTTCCCATTTGCTGTTTGACCACTGGAGCTCTACATGAGGCTCCACAGCCTCACGTGGGACTGCTTAACAATCTAAATAAATACGATTCCCTTTAATATGGTTTTACTGTTTTGTTAAAAAAAAAAAATCCACATCACAAATTTTTTATTCATTTGAATTCTCTTTCTGGATTTTTTCCTCACTTTTGAGGTTAAAAATAGGTATTTCCAGTGTTGTGCTTGCTTTTAAAATCTATATGTATTTTACCAATTTGCCAGGTGCTAATGCTCTCTTTGCATTTCACCATGTTGCGCTATAACCTTCTTAAACACATCTGCTACCTGTCAGTCCTCCTCCAGCCCCTGGAAGCCCTGATGCTCATGAGAGGTGGTGAGTTATTTTTATTAATAGCTCATCCACCTCATTCCTAGTCTGCCTCAGATCTTAATGCCTTTTAAGTCGACAGCTTGTTTAACGCCTCTTTTATTGTCATTGTTTAGCTCCAAGCTGCACCGTTGGAGCCAGGAAGCGGCAGGTAGGGAAGCAATCACATCAGAGTAGACGGATGCAAATAAGTTGTGTAGCATCTCACCAAAATTCTTTTCTTTCTTAGACCCATAAAATCTCTGCTGGCTTCTAGATGCTGATGGCCTTATTGGCTGGCTTTACACCATTACCTGTACTTCCCCAGTAACACCTGGCCCCCTCGGGTGGCTGCCACAGCTCAGGCCCCTGCTCACTAATTATGCAAGACTGGGGTTCTGCAGTCTGCAGGATTTCTGTTTACTGTGTCCTGAGCCTTCATCGTATTTGCCATAGTGTTACACGGTGCCTTCCCACTCTGTCTGATCTCTTCTACATATGGCTTAGTATTATTTTAAAGTTCAAAGCTTTTTTTGGTAGACTTTCCCATGAAGTAGACTTTCTTATTTCTTTTTGCTTCTTTTATCTTTCACCTTGTAAGAGCTGGACGTCTACTCTAAACTAGTAGAGTTTGTAGCCGATGGAGAGCAAAGGGCTTAACCATTCAGTTTCAGGCTGGCTTTGTCACTCAGGAGAGAGGATGAAGATAGGCAGGATGACTCTGTAGAAATCTCTGTCTTGCGGGAGTAGAGAGGGAACCCTAGAAAGACTCAGACTAAGTGCTGTGTGTTTCCCTTTGCTCTTTGGTCATCTTTGCCACCCTGGGGCAAAACTCTTTGCAAGTGAGCCCCACTATGCTCTTTAATGCCCTGTCATTTAGTGGCTTGGACTGTCTCTTTCCTAAAACTAAACTGAGATGATCTTTCCTCGGGCTGATCTAACAAAAAAGGACATCCTGCTTTTCACCGTCTTTTGTCCTGATGGTTCTCCCACCCCTCCCTTGTACTACCTCTGTCTGCTGGGCCCCTCTAGTCAGCTCACTTCCCTGGCAGAGGACTGATCCTGGAGAGAGCAGACACATTTTCTGGTAGGTTTTAATGGGGTGGAAGAAGGCAGTAAAGGCTTTGGCATGTGCTGGAGTGGGCCTGACCCCGATGGGAGGGGAGAGCAGTGCAGCCAGGAGGGAAGGAATGGGGCAAAGCAGTAGGGAGTTAGGTCTTCCTGTTTTGGCTAGTACCATGCCCCACAGGCATCAGGGTACATCATTGCTCTAAACATAGTCCTGCTGCCTGACCAATTAACAATTAATTCATGCCTCTGTAATTATCATCTAATGCTAGATTTTCACTGCTGCTTTCCTTTCCTCATTGTGCAAATGATTCATTCATCTAGGGCAAATTGGGATTTATATCCATCCTCATTCAGCTGTTTCCACTCTGCACTAGATAGCTCATTGGCACTTCACCTGTTGGCATACAGGTATTTACTGTTCCCACACAATTAGGTACCTCCAGGTAAAAGCAGGGCAGGTTTCAGTGTCTGAGTCATTTCAGCTGTGCAGTGCTACCAGGAGAGGCGAGCAGGAGAAGATGGGGCTGAGCTGATCTTTTCTGTCTCTTGATTTCTAAAACTTTCCTTCTTCTGGTACCAGACAAAAAATTTGCAGGTACAAATTCAGGGAGGATGTGAGTTTTGTTTCTAGAAAGAAATCACAGCTGTGTGTGACAGCTTCTCCAGATATATAAGCACTGCCTGCTTAGACAGTTGTCAATGACTGTAGTGGGAAGGTTTTATTTTCTAAAGAATGGATGTTAAAAGAAAAGAAACCCCTTTAAAAATCTGGAATTGTAGCTAAAAAAATACATACATCCTCTGGAAACAAACCTATACCACCTAGATTGCTGGTGTCACAAGTGCTCAGTAATAGGCACTACTAAAATCAGAGCATCTGCCAATCTGAAATATTGCATATAATGTCATTAAACCACCCAGGAGCTTGTATAAACTAGTTCCCTTGACCCTAGCCTTTATGGCATTTAACTTCTCACCTCATTATTCTCTTCCTCCTCCACCTCTTTCTTCTCTGGCAGTTACCATCACTGCCCTGTTCAGAACGAACTTCCGCATGGATTTCCCCTTTGATCTGCAGGAGCTGCCGGCGTTCGCTGTAATAGGGTAAGTCCCTGGGATCCTGGCTCCTGGCCCTTGTGGTTATCATGTGAGCTCTGTAAGGGAGTCTTCTGCAAAACTGTTACATACATCTCTTTTAGACGTTCTGGTTGTCACAAATAAGAGTGTTGGAGGAAAATGCCAGATCAGTGCTACTGTAGGCTGAACACCTCAGCTTTTGTCCCCTGTATAGCCCCAGACCAGGACTGCAAGCGCGGTCGGTAAATAGATGCTAGACAATGAAAGTTTAATATTAGTAAGACTGTACCTGACAGTTCAAAGAAGTTTCTAAGAACAGAAGACCCTGACCTCTAGGAGGCTGAGATGGTGGAGATTGTCCTTTGTGATTACTCAGAACTGGGACGTGCAGAACCTGAAGTGATCATCCTTGAAAGAAATAAAATAGCGAAGTGGTCAAGATATAGAACAACTTGTGAAACCGACTGTCAAGATAATGACTAATAAAAGACTTGTTTGAAACCAATAGATTAGGTAATGCTTTGTAGAGACTATAAATGTAGAGCTGAAAATCTTGTAAGCTTGTCACTCTCTGCGGAGGTGACCCAACGCTGCAGGACCGATTAAAACATGCAAACCTAGAGTATCCCATAAGATTTCGAGTCTCTTCTTCTACAAAGGGCTCTGCTTGTTGGGATTCCTCCTTTAGAAATGATGCCCGGGTAGCCCAATGGGTAAGGAAGGAAATGCAGGTATTATCAAGCCATTTGTTATTTCCTTTTCATATATCTTTTTCAGAAATTAAGTTCTGGGGAGGAAAAAAAAAAAGTCTGCCTTGGTCTAGGTTCTGGATATAGATTTACTGAATGGCCCTTTAACCATTTTGGTGGCATCCCCTAATGAACTGACCCAACAAGTGTGGCCTTTTCACCTGACAAAAGTGGGGCAAAATTAACCAGGAAATTTCCGTTTTACAAGGTCAGAATGGTTATCCTTTTCAAGAGAGGCTGTCACACTCAACATGGTGGCAAGGGTAACTGAACCATAACTGGATTCAGTGAGAACAACGATTTATTGAGTGTTGGTTTTATTTGTGGAGATAGCTGAGCTGATTTCATTTGTGGAGAAAGTTTTGGGAAATGAAAGAATGAACTTAAGGAAAATGAGAATACAGTTGGGAAATACTAGAGAAAAACTGGATTTGGAATTGCTGTGAGGAGAATGTTTGGGTTTGAGCTTGAGAGAGGCTCCAGGGCACTCCCTGCGGAGCAGTGCTGAAGGGAGTACACTGCAGGAACAAATACCTGTGCTGGCTTCGTGAGCATATGCTGTTGCTAGACCAGGATCCAAGACCAGAAATACATTTCCAGCTCCTTTTAGTAGGCTGCCCTCATATTCATTTCCTTGAATATGAACTCAAGTGGGATTTTTTTAAGACATCATATGTGTTGAAAATCTATGAATATACAGGAGCTTTTGCTAGTAATATGTATCCAGTTTGGTCGTCTTAAATAGACTTGCATGCTGCACTTGGGGCAATCGAATTGCTTAGATTGGCAATGAAAAAGGTAATCCTTATGATTTACAGCTGATGGAATGCACAACTTCTTGTCATCATGTTTTGAACAGAGTTGGCAGAGCTGTATTTTTCAGTACTACACACGGGCTAGGAAAGGAGTATATGGCAGCTGTGAAACGCTTTCAAATGCCTGGGTATCCAACGTGGTACTTAAAAAAAAAAAAAAAAAAAAAAAAAAAAAAAAAAAAAAAGTCTTGGATAAAGTCCTGATGCCAGCTTGGAATCCTCCAATTTCTCTAAACATTAAGTCTCAAAGTTGAACACTCTTTCTATCCAACATATTCCTTTGCTTTCAGATAAGACAAAAAACCTGAGCCGGCCCAAGCTCTATCGACAGGTAGATCCTGTTCTGGGTCAGCAGATGTTGGTAATTTGCAAAATACATACAGGAGGAGCACTTTATTGACAAACTGATAGCCAGGAATGGAGGGATCTGGTTTTTAATATAAAGTATTACTAAAGAAATTCAGTTCAGTGTGCATCCCTTAGGCTTATATTGCTGAAGGGACTGGTCTAACAGTAGCGCTAAACAGTGCCAGCTTCCAATATTTAAAAGAAACTCACTGGACATGTTTGTGAACAGCTTTGTATTTAGTTTAAACTTGTTTTTATGCAATTTTTAAATGATCAAGCAGGATGTTTTCAACATACAACTTTTTAAGTAAGCTAAATTAATCTTTGAATGTGATTTGGCTGAAGTCTGCATAACTTATAATAAAGGAAAATTCCATTAATTTTAAAAACTAATAGAATGAAAATGTTATCTGTTTATCTTCAGAATTCTGTGGGTTAATTGTTTGCCACATAAAATAATACTTCCCAAAATAATACTTCCCTTTACCAATTCTAAATGCACTCTTTGTTTTACTTTTTTTTATTTACTTCACCTTTTTTTACTTCACCCTATTTATCCAGGTCTCATTAAGCTACAGAGCATAAGGGTCAAGGCCAGTCCTTAGACAACTATACCTTTTTTTTTTTTTTTTTACTTTATTAAGATCAGGAACGTAGATCTAAGTAATTAGGATCATAGAGATGACATACCTTGCTTTAGGCACAAGAGTTGCTATTACTTTTAATATTTGATGTAGATGTATAATTTTGTTCTGACAGTGCTGGTCTTCGCCCAGCTGCTCCTCGCCAGCCCCGCCAAGGTCTGAGCGTCCCTTTTTATAGATTATTTTATAGATCTTTATAGATGAGATTTCCCCCTCTAAGCAAGAGCAAATGTCAGTGGTAGAGTGGCAGTGTGCATGGCAGAGAGGCCCAAATTAATCCCTCCCCTTTGGTCAGAGTTAGCATCGCCGGGCGAGCAGGGGGCAAACCGCTGGGGGAGGCAGAAAGGTCCCTGAACAGCTGGAGGAGCAGAACACTTAAACTCATTTTCCTGGTTGATGGTTTGTGTGTTATCTGTTGTTTGGTATGATTTTATTTCTTTCTCTCCTCTTCAGGATATGTTCTGGATTCCTTGGAGCGTTTTTTGTTTATCTCAATCGCCAGGTGGTCCTGTGCATCCGGCGCCATGCAGCACTCAACCAGTTTCTCACCAAATAGTGGGTGCCTTTGAAGATACTTTCTTTAGGGACCAGGTTTTTGTACCCTACTGGTATTGCATAGTAACAAATGCTTTCTGGATTATACTAGATAATAGTGGAAATAGTAGAATGTAAGGTAGTGAAAATACAAGAAACTGAAGTTATGTGAGAGTAAGAGATCTGCAGACATCAAGAGAATTTGCTCTGCACTGGATTTTCTTCTTGATCAGCCCAAAGTTTCAAATAGCTTCTTGATTTAGAAGGGAGACTATGTAACGTTCGTGAAGAGGACAAGGGAAACGATTGATTGGACAGAAAATGTTTTTAATCAAAAAATCAATGATCACGCTTCGTAAGATCATGCTGCTTCTGTGGGGTTTTTTTTAGAATCTGTAAAAAATTCAATGCCCTTTATATTTTAAGAAAATTAAATACAACTGAAATCTAACTTTAAAATCTAATTCTTTTTAAATCAAAATGTAGGCAAAAACATAAAGAATGTGCTGCAGTATTGCACTTACTGCATGCTTACGGACCAAAAGCTGAAACTGATAGTAGCAAAAGGGTGTGAATGGCAGCATGGAAAAGAAATGCAAACCCAAATAAAAACCTTAGCAATAAAGTTTTTACTGAGCACTTGAAGATAGTTTTTTCCTGTCTGTAATACAAGTTATAACCTGAAGAAGAAAAGGTGAGTAACTGTAAACATCTCCAGTCTCTTCACAGATGCTCTGTGGATTTTGTAGGGTTTCTGAGTGGTGCAGAGGGCCTGCATTTCTTGGCAAGTTGCAGATCTGAGCAGAAGAAAACCACTTCTTTTTAACAAAGAAGTTCAAACTAAGTTAATTTATTATGTGGAAGAAAAATTGTCTGTCTTCATTACATAGTGTTAGCCACAAGCACCAGAGAGCCATCAGACAAAGTTAATGGAGATGTGGAGCAAAGCCTGAAAAGCGGGAATTTACTTCAAACTTTTGACTGATTTCTCAGAATTTTGTTGGTCCTTAGACTGAAAGAAATTAAAGGTTATATTTTGACTTCCTGAATACCACAGCACCTCAGGCAGAACCTCCTGTAGGAAACCCACAGATTTCTCAGGGGAGACCTGATGGGATTAGTCCAGCACATGGAGGCAGCTGAGACTGGTGGTGTCTTAGTGCCCCTGAAGTGTCACAGTGTACCCAGAAACCTGTCCCAGCGCTGGACACAGCAGGAGGAAAGCACAGGTGGCTTCAGCCTCCTGCGCTTTGCTGGTCCAGCATGCCTAGACCCACTGCCCACCTAGGACATCTTCCCCAAAATTGTGACAGTCAGCAATTCAGTGGAAAGAAAAGCAGTTTTTCTCATAAGAATTAACGCAATGGGGGATGCCTGCAGAAATGTATGAAAAACCCCACCCTACGTTTCAATATACTAAGACAGGATACATTGCATGGGAGTGAAGAAGCAAGACTGGCGTGGTAAGGACAAATGGAGGAGGTGCTGGCTTGTGACAATAGGTCAATGCATCACTGTAAATATGCATCCTACCCCCATGTATTCGAGTCTGTGCACTTTGTGCATCCCCCTCCATCCCTCCCATCACATAATTCTCATGGGGAAAATGGTTTTGCTGACAGTTGAGCTCTCTGTGAGTGGAGCAGGGTGTTGAATTGCCAGTAGCAGAACTCCAAAGCAGTGGATACAGATGTGGCAGAGAGCTTTCACGGAAATGGCATCCATAGTCCTGAAGTAACAGTGCTACAAGAATGTGAGGTTATATTTTAATAAACTTTCCTTTCTTTCCAGCCGCCTCATATACCCTGGTGTTATCACCTTCCTTATAGCAACTGTGACCTTTCCTCCTGGATTTGGGCAGTTCATGGCAGGAGAGGTGAGAGTGGGATATTTGCAATTCTGTGCAGTTCTGCGGAACAGCCTCACCTTGTCCTGTGCCCCCATAACCTTAGGTCATGGAGGGGGGGAAGATAGACACAGGAAGAGTTTGGGCTGAGCTGGGGACTATATTCTGAGACTCATGATCTCTGCTATCACCTTGATATAAAACTTGAAAAAGGTCCACTCACCTGAGCAAGTAGTAAGGAAGGTGTTACCCAGTGTGTAAAAATAGTTATCCTTTCACCAGTTCTGGTAAAGTCCTGTCTGTCTTCCTGAAGATTAAAAATGTGAGTTAAGTCTCATAATCATGAATTGCCCAAGTGAAAATGTCCTCCACTTCCTTGGAACAGAGGTGAAATATTTACCTGGTCTAATATCATGGCTTATGCCTGGTTTTTTCTGTTTAGTTGATGCCACGGGAAGCCATCAGCTCTCTCTTTGATAACTACACCTGGGCAAGATACACAGGGGACCCTCTGATCCTGGGGAAATCTGCTGCCTGGATCCATCCTAAAGTCAGCGTCTTCATCATCATCCTGCTTTTCTTCCTTGTGAAGGTAGGAAACCCAGCTCACCATAGCCCTTCTCCGCTCAGACTGAGTGTTCCTGATCCTTTGTAAAATAGTTTGTGAACTGCCAGTGAGGAGCTCCTGGGTACTGAATGTAGCAACTGTAGTGGGTTCTTACATCTTTTAATGTGATGTTTGCCCACCTTGAATGCAAGATCACCCAAATTATTAGGGAATAGTTTCCTGGCATTAACATAGTAAGCTCCTTCACTGCTCCCTAGGTCGCCATCCTCATGCATCCTGCTGAATGACCTTTGGTGCCCACTGTGTAGTACTTGGCTGGGAGGACTACATCAGGGAAGTTTTCTCAGGTTCCACAAAAATAAATAATTTAGTAGAAAGCTCTCAGATAATTTGTATTTGGTCTAAATGAAGTCTGATACAGCCTACCTGATATTCCTGTTACAGATAGGAGACAAAGGAAAGTATGCAAGCACAAGCTATAGTTGTGTGAGGCTCAAAGATTTGTTGGCAGTACCATATATTGATGGAGAAATGCAGCTGAAAAGAGTTTTGTTCACTTCTTGGAAAGCAGCAGCAGTTTAAGTGTTCTGAGCTGACATGGTCTGTGGAAGTTGCAACTGTTCAGCCTCTGGAAGGATCAGCTGTGTAACTGGTACGTGACAGAGCAAGAGAAGAGATTTGAAAGAAGAAAACATTATGTTCCAGTGTTCAAAATACAAGTAGCAAGAAAGAGGTTTTCCTAAGGGCAGGGAAATAAAAGGGTAAAAATACAGAAATGGTGATTTGCTTTGTTTCAGAGGAGCAAAAAGCTGGGGCCACCTTGAAGTATCAGTTGAACCTTTCGGTAGATCAGGAAGGGGCATCAGTGATTGACACAGCTGATTCCATCTAAAGTAAAACCAGGATCAAGTTTCTGACAGGCAGTTAAGGGTTCTGTTTCTGTGATTATAGTGTACCAAGCAGATAAGGTCTCATTTACTTGAATAAGAGAGTGATGGACTACATGGTATATCTGTCCTGATTCCCATCTGTTTTCCTTTGGGAGAGCTGTATCCTCAGACACTAGGCTCATTGGCCTTGTCACATTAACTAAAGGCTTTCTCAACTCACTAGAGAACTGCTCCAAGCAGCTTATTTTCTTCTGGATAGATTCAGAGTTGGGATAGACCACATAAAAAAGAAACTGCTGTTTCAACTCTGGGCAAAGGCTTGGTCTGATTCTCCACTGCACTGTAGTCCCAGTTCCCAGCTGTATGTGGCCTGGGTTTGGTACTGCAAAGACAGAGCTTAGTTAGCTGTATTCCACTTCTGCAGCTTGCTGGCCTCCCAGCCGGTTGGGAGCTTCTCCTCTGGAATATTCAAATGGCTTATGGAAGGAAGAGCAGCACTCAGTGTCAAATTGGTGGCCCAACCCATCCTCACAGCATGTTCCTCTACCATGGGCTGAGAAATGCTGTTGTGATGGCTCTTTGTTACCTTTGTAGAGGGCTTTCCTAAATGGCAAACAAAAATTGGCTTCATCCTATAGGGGTTTCAGCAGAAAAGCTGTCTTGGGTGGATGTCCTCTCGCCAAACTGTCTGTCTACAGATTGGTATCTCATCTGTCTATGGCTACAACAATGTCTGCAGAGGTCCTCAAAGGTGGACCTTGAACAGGAAGGATTTGCCCAGTCTGAGGAGAATATGGTCCTGAAACATCTGGCAGTATGGCTCTTGATGTGCTGGACCATGGCTGTCTCCCTCCTATGGACGATACTGCTGCAGCAAGGGACATCTTGCCAGTACACTTTTCTGTGCCAGCTTTTCAAACAGCAGCTTCTCCGTGTTTCCCTCAACTGTGGAAACCTCTTATATTGCCTGAGAAAGTCTGAAGGTATTAGCCTTTGAGGTGTTTGTAAGATTAGGCTGTTGCCTCCAGAAGAAGTCTATATGTGCTGGGCCAAGTCAGCATGAATTGGTCTTAGCAGCACTGGGATGGGTTTCATCATTTTGCCCAACACAGTGATAGCACAAGAGGCCACAGAGACAAGCTAGAATAAAGGAAACTTACGACAGTTGGACTTCAGGAAAAAGTCATCCCGAGTGTGGGTCAGCAGTGGCACAAATGCCCAGAGGAGCTGACCCTGTGAAATTTTGACAAGCTTGTTCTATGAAAATTTAAGCCACTTGGAGCAGTGGGAAATCTCAGCTTCTGAGGTCCGAGGCAAAGGCGCTCTCATGTTCATCCATCCCCTCGGTGACTGAGCTTCCCTGCCACCACAGCAGTCCCCCAGAGGCCCTCGGTGTCGGTGCTGGTGTGTTGCCAGAGCTCCTCCGGCTCCCCCTCACACCCCACAGCTCCTTTACCCTTGGCTTTCTGGCAGAATGGCCAGCTCCCTCAGGACGTGTCTGCTCGTGGGCTCGCAGACTGGGGCTGCGGGAAGTGCCATTGCTGTGCAGTAACACCCGCACCTTCTGCCTCTGTTCCAGTTCTGGATGTCTGTCGTTGCTACCACAATGCCAATCCCCTGTGGAGGCTTCATGCCGGTTTTTGTGCTAGGTGAGTTTCCACCTCCTGCTGCAGCGTGTGGGTCCGACAGCTGAGAGGGTCAGAGACACTGCGCACATGCCCGGTGGGTTTCTTTTAACGGCTGAGGAGTCACCACTTGATGTCTATGGCAGCCTTGGTTAACAGTCTGTATACCAGCCTCCAAGTTTCTGCTTCTGTCATTTTCCCACCCCCCAAATCCAAACGCTGAGGAGAAAATCCCTGTCCTTTTACGCAAGGAGAGCCACACTGTGGGAGGCATGCTGAGCCACGGCCTCCTGATAAACAAGCCAGGCGATCCTGGAGAAGCTGGGCTTGTTCAGCCTGCAGAAGGGAAGGCTAGGAGGGGATCTCCATGGCTTTCACCACCCAGCAGAGTGGGGATAGGGGGGACAGCTGGAGACCTCCATGACAGGTCCCAGTAAATAGGAAGTAAAGGCACAAGTTGCAACAGGGACGTTCTGGTGGGACGTTAGAAAAAAATTGTTTCCTTGGTTAAGGCGCTCAGAAAGGCTGGAGAAGCTCCATCCTTGCTGACTTTCAAGGCTTGTCTGCACAAGGGTCTGGGTGACTTATCTCACTTTGAAATGAGCCCTGTTGTGAGCAGGGGTCAGAACAAGGCTCCCAAAGTCCCTTTCCACCTAAACTCTTCAGTAAGCTGTGACGGTGGGGTGTGGGCATTCACAGAGCGCGCGTGTGAACGGCCTCAGCTGTGACGGGGACTGGCATCGTGTGTACTCGGAAAATATTTCCTCCTACCTGGGAATCACAGATACCACTGTGCCTGGTGTGCCTAAGTGGAAGAATGAGGGGTCAAGTATTTACAGATCTTAGTACATTTTTCGCCTCTTGGAGTCTTAACTTCCATATTTTGTAACTGAGAACTACTCTTTAGTCCCCAGAGTCATCTTAATGTAAGATTTGATTTCGTGTCTGTTATGAAATACTTGAGTGATTGCCCAGCGCAGACTGGGTGTTCCTGAGATCTTAATTCCATAATTGTCAGTGATATTTTCCAGGTGCTGCATTTGGGCGCCTTATTGGGGAAATCATGGCATCGCTTTTTCCGAACGGGATCCTCTTTGATGGTATCGTTTATCAGATCTTACCCGGAGGGTATGCTGTTATTGGTGAGCCCCCATGTCTGTCTTTTCTTCACCTGGTCCCATCCCCATGACTTTCCTGGTTGATGTGAGATGTCGTTTCTATATGACAGTCTTCTCTACTTGTCCCTTTTCCACCCTGCCTGGGAAAGGTGCAGCAGCTCTGACAGGAGCGGTGAGCCACACTGTCTCCACTGCCGTGATCTGCTTCGAGCTGACAGGCCAGATCTCCCACATCCTCCCCATGATGGTGGCGGTCATTCTGGCCAACATGGTGGCCCAGAGCCTACAGCCCAGCCTCTACGACAGCATCATTCAGGTGAAGAAGTTGCCCTACCTGCCAGACCTGGGCTGGAACCACATAAGGTACGGTAGTGAAACAGAGGTGCAGGTGGGGAGTGGCAAAGAAATAAAGAAGAGGTGCAACCATGGGAGAATAAAAGGGCGTAAATGGGGATAGTACTATAAAAAGGCGGCATAGACCTGCAGCAAGAAAAAACAAGCAATGGAGTAGAATTAGGGTTCGTACATAGAAATGGAGAGCAGTCCTTTTTTTTTTTTTCCACAGGAAACACAGGTTTGAATAATCTGCAATGTTACTGAATTTGTATTAACAGTGCCAAACTGCTTCCGTTTAAAAAATTCAAAATCGTGTCCCATTTCCATTTTGTTCTGAATTCAGTGGGGTTTGGATTTTGTTCTCCAGGAAATGTTTGAAATTTCCTTTTATTTGGATATTTCTCTTAAAAAATAATTCAGTTATTCATATACATGTCTTCCTCTCTCTAGTATATATAATATACATAAGTATGTATATATAAAACATCTGTACGTGTATATTTATGTATGTGCTTTTATGGTGAGGGGCAGTGGAGTGGAACACAACTGTAGTGAAAATCCAGTTAATCTGTTTGATCCTGTTGGAAAGTTCTCTTCAGTTACTCTCACAAAACACTATTTAGCAACTGTATTGAGAACACTTTTTAAAGAAGCGGTCATTTATATATTTCTTCAAGGAATTTATCCACTAGACATTTTAATATGATAACTCTTCCCCTCACTGTCCATAAATTCACAGCAAATACAATATCTTTGTCGAGGATATTATGGTCCAAGATGTGAAATTCGTCTCCTCCAACTGTAAATACCGAGACTTGCAAACTCTGCTCCAGAGCACCACTGTTAAGACTTTGCCTTTGGTGGACTCGCCAGGTAAGCAGCATGGAGAAACTGGTCCTTCCTGAAGGCTGTCTCAGCTTAAAAGGCAAATAAACTAGCTTTCAAATTACATGCTATGAAGGAGACAGTGTGACCCACCACATTAAAAAAAAAAAAAAATCATCCTAAAAGTCTTCTGCTATGGATGACGTATAACAGAAGGCTGTTCCAGCTGGTGGGACAGGTAAGCCAGGGTGCGGGCAGCAAAGCAGATCAAGAGGTAAAGGGCTGGGGGGGGGGAGTTTGTGGGCTGCTCTGTGACAGCAGCAAGGGATCTGGTGTAAGGAAAGAGCCTGCTCTGGCTGTGGTGCTGAGGGCTGGCACAGCTAGGGGCTGATGAGCTTCCTGCAGCCCCACAGGGTGCCAGCAGCAGGGCTGGGCGCTGGCTCTTGGGCAGCTGTAGTACAAATCCGAGCACTTTGAGGAGGTTGGAGGGAGGAAGGGGCAGCATGGGGCAGGGGATATTCAAAACCCTGAGGCAGCTTAGTGGCTTCTCTGTTCTGTGTTGCGCAGAGACCATGATCCTTTTGGGGTCCGTAGAGCGCTCTGAGCTGCAGGCTCTCCTCCAGAGACACATAAGCCCAGAACGGCGGCGGCTCCTCAACAGAGAGATGCAGCAGAAGCTGTGCGAAGCACCCTATGACGGGCACAGCAAGGGACCGTGGGCAGCCCTGCCAAAGCTGAAGCACGAATCTTTTGCTTATGTTGATGAGGATGAGGATACGGATGAGAAGGGAGAGGTGAGAGTGAGGAGTGGCGAGATGCCACACAGACTGCCTAGGCAGCCCTAAGGCATTTGGAGAGGCTGAGAAAGAAATGACACAGGGTGGGCTTTGTTCTATCCATGACAGCTGCCTCGGCCCCCAAGTCCTGCGCCCAGTTACCCAGAGGAGCCCAATGGGCCAACAAGTCCTCCGAAACAAACGCCTGAAGCTCTGGAGCCACAGCAGCCCCCAGGTACGGCAACTGCTGGCATGTCCCAGCCATGTCCCCCAGATACAGTAACTGCTGGCATGTCCCAGCCGTGTCCTGCCTGCCTGTGGGAGCTCTCCTGCCACTATGCCTGCCAGCTGCTGCCAGCTGCTCATTTCTCAAGGACAGAGGAGGAGCTTTCTCTGCTGTTCCTGTATTAAAAGTGTTCTGTAATTTGTAAAAAAACAAAACCCACAACATCATCAGTATAACATAACTGGAAATACTTTCTGTTTGTGCCCCTCAGAGAGCTTGGCAAAAGCAGGCCACTCAGGCTGCTTGCTCCCCACTCCATCTTCTGCAATAGCGTTGCCTCGGACACCTTCTGCAGAGTCTGCATGGAAGGGTCCCGTCTCTTGCCCCCTTCACCCTGTGAATGAATTTCCCTGGGAGAACCAGCACAAGAGCTAAACTTTTGTACTTGTTCTTTCTGCTGCTTGGCCACCTCCAAAACCGAGCAGCTTCTCCCTTGGACATGCATCCCTGATTCAGCTACTTTAATGCCACAGACAAACACTGATGTATTGTGCTGTTTGTGTGCCGCCCCAGCCTGTATTAGCCTTGCTTCCAAGGCTGTCTTCACAGCTCGTTCTGATTCGGGTAGCATGTATAGTTGATGCAGGATGGTGGGTTTTTTTCTTTGTGTCTTGAAATATGCACAGAGGTGTAGCCCAATCTTGAGAATGAATACAGGGGATAGGGCTCCGCGGGCTTGTGCTTTCAGGCACCCAAAGGTTAGCATGTAATAGAGCATATACCACTTTCTGGTTCCTTAACACCACCAATGTACAACCAAACCTCTCAGGCACAGGAAAATCCACTTTATGCTTCCAGGGCAGCAGAGTGGTGGGACAGCCATCCACCCTCCTTTCCAAATCGGAAAAAGAGTCGCATCAAAACAAGGACAGTGTGTGAGACGTTTTGCGTGCAGCTGGTAGTGAGTGGCCCAGGCATGCCCAGAGGAATTGGAGCAGGAGCGACTTCGCGAGGCTTTCCCTGCAGTAACTTTTAATTTGGCTCACAGCTGTCACTTTCTGACCAACCATCCTCTGCAGCCTCGTTCACTTCACAGCAGCAGCAAACCCTGTCTCCTCCTCTCTGCTAATTCCTGACTGTCCTGCCTGGGAAAGTAATTCTGCAGTCTTTTGCATTGCCACCATTATACTGTTGGCACAACCCAGGGACTCCTTACCCCTTTGTACCCGTCACAGTCAGGCTGTTGGTATGTTTTGTCTTTTAAGTAGTTTCTAAATTCTCACCTCCCCTTTCCATATTCATCCTACAAACCACATTCTCTTTGTGGACCGCAGAAGCCTCTCATTACAGCAGTTTACACCTTCTGTCAGATTGTTTGCTGTGTTAGTAGTCATGCTTCTCTCTTGGTTGTTTTTTTTTTCAGGGACACTGATTTATGAATATTACCTGCAAGGGCTATTTTGTAATGGTTTGTTCCCTCTCCCTGAGGAAAAGATACTGCATGGGAATATTTGTTCTGGCATGTCCCAGGCACCATCTTACAAATGGAATCTAGGTTGTGGCTTCCCAGCCTGCCTTGGGCAAGAAGATGGGCATGGGGCTTTGTGTCTCTCACTTGTTCTTCTCTCTTATCCATGTGTTTGTTTTCATCCTTCAGGCAATTTCAGGAGTTTGAGGCAACTGATCCAGCAGCTCTTGTGTCATTACAACCGTCCACTTGAAGCAGAGAGTGCCGTCCAGGTCAGGGTTACAGAGAGCCTAGCAGTGCCCCAAAGAGGGAAGGGAATGCAGTGGAAACAGAACTTACTTCTCAGAGCCGTTCAGCGTTGGCCAAAGCGTGGAGGCGCTTATGGTCCTGAACTCTGAGAGCATCAGTGGGGGACCCTCTCCAAGGAGAAGGGCTGTGATTACTGTAAAGGAGTGTGCATCTTCCTAAAGAGCCATCTGTGCTCAGGCAGCAAGGCTACCAGCATGACTGAGTGTGAGCATCTTTTTCTCAGTGAATAACTTAATGCTAATTTGACTAACCTGGAATAAAGTGCAGTTTTATTGCATTTGGCAAACAGTTTTGGCCAGATAAAAATTAAAAAAATGCTTTTGGTTTGTGTCATGTTAGATGCCCTTGGGTTTCTGACATATCTGCACAGGGCTGGTAGATACCATACAGAGCCTATGGAGACCTATCCACTCTAGGGTGGTGCTTGGACCCCATGTGGGATATCTGGGAGCACCTAAAGCAGCACTAGAAGACCGTGTGTAGGCACCTGAATTGCCCCACCAGCATTCCATAGCCAATCTTCGTTGGCCAGGGAAGCACAGCAAGTACAGAGTACACCTTGTAATGTATGAGTATAAAGAAAAACGGAACACTCAGTCATATTCTATTTGGAACAAAAAGGGGACCACATGGGGTGAGGAAGCTGTGCAAATCTTTCCTCTCTGTACTCTGAAACTGTGAGTTCTGTCTGTCCTGAACAGTGTTTTCTCCTACAGGAGCCGGTGGAAGTCATTGAGACAATGAGGCCAGAAGAGGTAAAACTGGGTGCAGAAAGGGAGTGAAGTTAATTGAGTGCTTCTTTTGCCCTTTTCCTATTGCTTGCAATACTTCCTGAACTCCAGCAACCTCCACGATTGCCACACAAAGCCATAGCTAAAGCCATTTTCCCCTTAGAGTTGCACAGTGGGCAAGTCTTGCCCAGTAAGAGCAGAGATCGTTCTGCTAGATGTGCTGAGTAAGGCTCTGACTAATCTGATCTAGCCTGGGAGTCAGCCCTGCCGTGATGCCGTGAGCAGGGTTTTGGGCTAGGGGCTGCCACACGTTCCACCCTCACCTAAATCTTTCTGTGGGTCTGTGTTGTTCCTTCATTTTTTTACACAAAGGAACAAATGTCTTACAATGACAAGGGGAAGATGTGCTCCAAAAGGAAAGAGAAGATGTTCGCTCCTCCTTTAAGCAGGGAGGAGCAAAACCTCACCTTCTCAGAAAACCTCTGAGATACTGGAATTGCTCTGTTTCCATAGGGACTTGACATCTGGCAAGGGATGGGAAGGGAGCATGATGGGAAGGGATGGGAAAGCTGAGGGGGGTGATATAATGGGAAGATGAATGATCTACATCGGAAGGAAGAAGCGTTAAGAGGAGAATGGGACTAGTGTGGGTACACCAGACGGCAACACTGCTAATTATTGTAAGAGTGATTCCTCCTCTTTCCTGTGTCAGATAGATGCTTGGGAACAGCAGGAGCTGAACAAGACTGTGTGCTTTGACAGCTGCCGCATAGACCCTTCCCCTTTCCAGCTGGTGGAGAGAACTTCCCTGCACAAGGTGGGTGCAGATGGCTCTGGGACACACACTGTCTTTCTCCACCCTATCATTGCAAATCCAGTCTATGACTTATTTCTTCTCCTTGCCTTCACCTACAACTACTACTGCCAGCTACTTCCCTTATCCAGGTACAGAAGTCAGTTTGTTCCTTCTGCGGGTACCTCCAGTCTCCTGCAAAATGAAAGGCTACCTGATAAGAAGTCTGAGTGCATTTACTAACACAGCTTTTGCACACCACATAGGATTTTCCAGCCACTACATTAGCAGAAGCACTGTATGCCTCACTGCTGGGGGCATTACACTGGGATTTACACACTGCTTTGTCAGCGTGCAGCATCGGAATGAGTGCTCCTGGGTCTCTCAGGGTGCTTTTGTCAGGGTGTAGAACCTGCCTCAGTGCACAAGAAGAGTTGCTTGAAACCACCCTGTAGCACAGGCTCTTTTCTTGAACCGAGCACAAGGGAGGAGGAAGCTAGATCATACAGCTTCTGGAGTTAGCACAGGATGACGGGACAGAAGCAGTCACTGTATATCAGGTGTAAGAGGGGACCAGCTTTCACTCAGTGGAAAGGGAAAGCAGTCTACTGGAGTGCACAGCGCGTGCTTTTCTTTTGTCAATATTCATTTAACGTGAGTGGTCAGCATATGCCTTGCACAAAATTAACTGATTACTATTATCAAAGCGGTAAGATCTCTGCCTTGAGCAAAACGACAGGTTAGCCTATACTTAAGATGAGTTTGGTGTTTTCTAAGCAGCTGACTGAAGCAGTCTGAAAACCACTGGCATTTATCTTTGAGAACACAGGGGTTACAAGAAATTACCCCTGAAGACTGCAAATGGGGAAGGTTTCATACCTCTTATAAAAAAGAGCAAATGAGAAATTCTGAAGTAACAGGGATGCACAAAAAATGCAGGAATAAGTAATCAAACTATTTGAGGTATGCATAGTTAGAGCTACGTGTGAGAGTGTTGACAATGGCAAGAATATCACAGCTTATGGTGATCAGATTGTATTTAACCAGCCTGATTTTCTTTTACATTAGGGTATAATGTCTTGTTCCTGAGAAATTAGATTTTCCCTAGTTCACTTAAACATGACATTCAACATCTTATGTGATGTTAAAAGAAAGGCAAAAACCAGCTGTAAAAGCATGACTTCATGTAAAGCCACAGGTAAAGCCCAGCTAGAGCTCAGCTTAAAAAACTCAGAGGTTGGAAATATGCCATAGATGAACACTGAGAACACTGAAACTTTCAGAAAGTCTGATCTATAAAGAGCAATAAAAAAATCGGGTATATTTAAGCTGAAGAAAAGATGACAGTATGATAATCTGTCCTTTTGAGACGGCTTTGTAAGAGAAAGGAAGTAACTTGTTCTCGGTGGTCCTGCTGCACTGGATAAGCAGCAACAAGCTTAAGTTTTGACCAGAAAAATTCTGGAAGAGCCAAAAAAGAAATAGTTTCGTGTTAAGGAAAGCACTAGAATAAATAACCTAAGCAGGTTCTGACTTTGCATATTACTATATGATAGCTGAATTTCCAGCACGAAAATTAAGTAGGAGCTGCATAAGCACCCAAATACAGGGTGTTGCACGTGATTCTGTTTGCAGAGCAGGATGGGGGTGACCTCGAGGATGTGCTCCCCATCACCAGCATGCCCCAGCTAGGGCTGTGCGGCAGAAGGACCGAAGGGCAGCGTGTGCTGGCTGCAGAGGGGGGAGGGACAAGGTAGTTTCTCACTGGATACCTGCAGACTTGTGCACCTTTGTGATTCCCATTTCTAAATCCCAAGTCCCAGCTCTAGCATCAAATATCATGTTTCCAAAGTCCCTGAAATGTTTTTTTGTGGTTTTGCTCACAGACGCATACGTTGTTCTCATTACTGGGCCTCAGCCATGCCTATGTAACGAGCATGGGGAAGCTGCGGGGAGTGTTGGCTTTGGAAGAGGTAAGTACAGGTCCTTCCATCTCCTAACCAATTGCACATGTCCTGTGGACCACTGCAATAGCTTACAGGCACTGGAGGATCCAGCAGCAAATATACGCAATTGCTACGTTTTTAATCCAGCATCGAATTCTGAGTCAGCCCTTTGGAAGCCACGCAGAGGAATGGATGGCTGTATTTCAGAGGAGGCAGCAGGTGTTGTTTACAGGGATGTGAGATGGTTCATCCTTTTTATGAACACAGGGCTCTTAACTGAGCGGCTATTACTGTCTCTGGAAGTGGTGTGGAATTTATTTACCCTGGAATGAAAAATTACACCACCAGTGTAAAAGGTGATCTGCACAGCCCGTGGAGGTAGAGCTGTGACTCTCTGCTTGTGGCCCCTTTACCCTGGAGGGTAGATGAACTTCTGCTGGGAAGGGCTAGGTCAGCTTCCCTTTATTTTTCTGAACTTTTTCTCTTCTCCCAGCTCCAGAAGGCAATAGAAGGTTCCACACGCTCTGGGGTTCGCCTCCGCCCGCCCCTCGCCAGCTTCCGCGACACCAACCGGACTTCAACCAGCAGCGAGAAGGTCAGTCAGGCCGCTCAGGTGTGGAGCCGGCAGGACAACTGTGTGGTGGCCGCACTGCAAGCAGCGGCTCCGGGCATGGAGAGCCCACTGCCGCCCTGCTCGCACTGCTCCCAGCCCCAGCACGGGTGTGAAGAGGGGGAGTTTCTGGGCTCCACTTATGCCACAGATACTGAGCTGGAAGAGATGGAGCTGACAGGGCCAGTTGCTGACAATATCTCTGACATCCTCAAGGACATAAGCCTACACTCCACTGACCTGGATGAGGATGAAGATGAGGATGATGATGTCCCCTTATAGCTGGTATGAGGGGCGTAGTCCATCACAGTCTTCACTTGAGCCAGTCGTCTTGTGTTTGCTCCTGAAAGAGAAGCTTTTGGGTGTTCTCTGCAATCCCCACAGAGGATTAATTCATCTGGGAGAGGGGGCATCAGAGCAACCCTCTCCTCTGCTGCTCTCCTTCTGTGCTGCAATGGCTAGGCTGGGCTGCAGGGCTGTGCGGGGGGCAGGCAGGCTGTGGGGTGCCTGAGGGCACCTCATCACCCTCAGGCTTCTGCCGCGCCTTCCTAGCATGGCAGGAGGGATTGTGACTGGGCATGAATGCTGCTGGACACAGTTGGGAAGCTCTGGGTCAATGTGCCACGTGGAAAGTGGGGGAGAAGCAGCTCTTCTCGTTCTCCATGGGTGTCAACCTCCCAGTCACACCTGGCCTGCGCGCACCACTGCAAACAAGCCAGACCTCCAGCCTAGAAGCATGTTGCTGCTTCTGACAGCAATCCTGTCCGTGTTGCTGCAGCTCCTTTTCACTAGCTCTTACCTTGCATCCCCCCAAACATTCCCATGTAGAACATTTTTCCTCTTTCTCAGGTTTTACTCTGGGATTTTCCTGGATGGGGGTGCAGTTAGGAGCTTCTCCTCTGTCCTTTAGCTGAGGCATGCCCTAAAAACAGATGGGAGGAAAACACTTGACCTACATCTCAGGTCTTTAATTCAGCCAGGGCTCTAAGAAAAGCACTGGAAGGGAGGAAAGCCTCTTTGTTTTTCCACCATCTCTGGAATTTTAAAATAGAATGTGAAAATCTTAAGTGGGGGCATCCTCAGTATTGGAGGAAGAGGAGTAAAACAGCATGTATGCACCTATATTTTAAATACCTGTGTTTGTCTCTCTAAATCACTGTTCATGATTTTTACAAATTTAGTCTTAAAATACAAGAACTAAAAAAAACCAGTATTATGGAGCATTAGCAGGCTGCCAAGAAATACAGCAGAGGGAAGCCATGTTTTCTAAACTTTGAAAACAGGTCTCTGAAAATTCCTGCTTTCTCTCCTGGTAATTCTACCCTGCCTACTTTCCACATATTTTTGCATACCTCAGATCTGAGAATTCCAGCTCTCACTTTTGCCAACTTGTCTCCATTGTGACTAACAGCAGAGACCTCAACCCTTGTCTGCAGCGTCCCTCTCTATTCCAGTTCTAAATCTGGAGCAGATCTTGATCTGTATCTTGCAAAAAGATGTCTTGTCAGTTTGTGTCATGCATGCAAAACTTTAGCATCCAAAGATAAGATGCTGCTTTGTTTAACTCACTGTCCTTGTGAGGTTTTCTCAGTAAATAAGGCAAAATCAAATTCTGTGTATTCTGCAGCTTTCCTCTAACATTCTACATCTCTTTCTAGCACATTTTTGGTGTGTCATGGCTCTTAGATGCAGTCCCAAACAGCCCATTGGATGTATTTCCACTTACCAGCAACAGAGAAGAAATCCAGACTCTGCGGATACGTTCGTGGGGGGTATTCTCCCAGATGCTGGGCCACATCCCCTTTCCTGGTATTAGGAAAGCATTATCTAACCTAGAGTGACCAGTTTCACCTTAGCAGGTGATTTTTCATAAGCTGTCTCAGGAGCAAGTAAAAAATATCATTACCTCTAACCCAGTCTCCCTAGGAAAATTCCCTCCTGGCTTTAACTCCAAGGATTGACCTTGCACCAGTTCTTCTCTGATGATGCTCATGGGTGGGAGAGTCTGTAACAAACTTAGAGCAGTGGGAAGTCTCCCCAGCTGCTCTCTCGAGGAGAGAGATATTTTATTTTGCTGCCTGGAATTCAGAGCCCACCAACTCTGTATTGTTTTTGACAGGTGATCCCCCTCTACAAGCTAACTGGGTACAGCCTTTCCCTGCCTAAGTGATCGTCAGTCCTCCGAGGATCTCCTGTCCCTCTGCGAGGACGGGGTGATGCAAGGGCAAGGCTGGTGCCCCCCGCTGCAGGGTTATGGCGGGTGCCTGGATGCCAGGTGGTAGCACGGAGCCTCCCTGCCACCTTGGTGTCACCCTCCCCTGCCCACAGAGCACAGGCTAAACTGTTTTTTCTGGTTTTTCTCAGGGAAACTGCAATAGTCCTTTGAATGAGCAGGGCAGAAAGGACGCTCCTTTAAAAACGCATAGGTGTGCGGTGAGCGGCAGCACTCTGAGGCCAAAGCTGGCTGAGGGTCCCCACGCCCTGCGGGAGGACACGTTCCCGCCAGCCCGTGCCTGGTGGGTGCAGAGCGGGGTCACCCCGTGCAGCTCAGCCAAACGCTCGCACCGAGGCCGATCCGACACGGAGAGACTTGGAGGCTGGAGTCTGTACGCCTTCCCCCTCCTCGCTCCCGGACAGAGATGTTCTGCTCTGGTCCCACACTGCTGCGGCATGTGGCAGGAGAGCTGGGCTCTGGCTGGCTGAGAAAGCAGATGGAGTCTAAATCAAAGCCAGAGAGTGTGAGTCATGACAGACAGATTGTGAGCTGGGGGAGACGAAGCTGGAACAAAACCAATAAGCACGGAGAGGCTCAGGGAGCTCCGAGTGAGACGCAGGCTAACCTGGAGAGTTTCCTGAGGTTTGTCACCTGAGAGTACGAGAGCACAGCCGTGTGTGTCCGCATGGGCACACATCCCCCCACACCCACCCACCATTCCTGTTGCCTTCAGCTGTCCCAGTTACCCCAAGGAGCTGAGGAAGCTGGACACTGGGGGTACCGGGGCTCTTCAGAGGTGCTGCTCAACCCATCCCAGCTTGCCCCTGCCCCAGAGCAAAAGCAGCATCCATCTGCACCATCTTCTCACCTGGGAAAGGGTATGCATACGTGAGCCTGTACAGGGTGCCAGGAGGGAACAAAAATCATACTGCAAAGGTGGTTTGCGATGGCTGAAGTATTTCCACCTCCATTGTACCAATAAAATCTTCACTGAGCTGATGCCAAGTACTTTATAGGTGTAAAATGTGCAGTAAACTGACACCAAACCTTTGTCAAGGGAATTCTTCCAAGCTCACACCCTCTGTGGCAATCCCAGTACACCCCCTCAAAGTTTCAGCTTGAAAACTCTGTCCAGCAGACAGTGTCACACTGATCTGTCAGCCCAGAACCTACCCAAACAGCACAGCCTTGGCTACCTACACACAAAAATAATTTTTTCCCCAATCCAAAATATCCCCAGAATTGGTACTGGCACTCTGGCTTTCCCATTCAGTTGGAAGGCCAAACCTCAGTTCTGCCCCCAAAAATCCAAGCACATGCCGTGAAAAACAAGGAGCTCTGGGGCTGTTTTGAACCCAGAAGCTTGCTTTTCTCCTAATAGCATGTGCAGTTGCTTAGAATCATTGTTTTGGGCAGAGATTCATGTTGCGCCAAGCTTGTCACTACCCCTCAAAGCACTAAAACGGAGCTGATCTTGTTCAGCATTTTCAACTCCAAGCACCTGCTGAGCTACATTTGGTGCCCAACATATGATAGTCTGAGAAGAACATGATAGCAAAAAAACTCCATCAGAGCAGAGAATTTTGGGAAAACTCCACCACTATCACCACCAACAAAAAAACTAAAACAAAATCCTCTGACCTTGTATCTTTAAGATAAGGGCAGTCTGAATTGCAGCTAGTTGCCAGTTTAATGATTTCAGTTAACGAAGACAAGAAGTTATCTATTAAATTTTAACCTAGCAAAAAGCTGAACTCTTCCTTTTACATGGCACTTAAATGTGAAAGCAGAAATCTTGGTTTTAAACTCATCAATATAAAGAATCAAAAAAATAAGGAAGACTTCAGGTGAACAAGACAACAGGTAGAGCTTTGGATGGTTATGACAAGGCTGAGACTGGGTCATGAGTCGGATGAAGGAGAAAGCAGATGGAGAGGGACTGCTGGGCAACGAGAACAATTTGCCTGAACGATATAACTTTTTTTGGTTGGCAAATGATTTCAGAGTAGAAAAATTCTAGTTTGCTAACCCTATGGACAAAACCAGTTAGTACAAGCAGAAACAGAGAGACCGAATCAAGAATTCATAAAAAATAACTCTGCCCCCCCCCAGTTATACAAACACTGTACAGAAGTGTGTGTTTTGTGGCCAATGAGTACAAGACAGGGCAATAACCAGCTGAGCAAGTGAAGATCCCTCTTTTCCCATTAGTCCAATCCCAGGAAAGGTATAATAAAACACACACACACTATTAAAAATACTGTCACAACAGGCACTAAGTGGCCACATAAGCAAGGACTGGGCTCAGCTCTCATAACAGTTCAACCAGCACTGGGGACCGATCATTGCTGGTTCCTCACAAAAGCCGTGCCTGGAGCCTCCACTGCGTTAGGAGTCTCAAATAGAGAAAAAACATTTTTTTGCCAAGTGATGCAAAATTTTTTAAGGCTTTATTTGTGGGAGGAAGCTTAAAGTGGTCCTGACCGTAGCCCACTAGCTCTTGTCATGTGCCCCTTGGACACCAGACAGGCGACCCTGGGCACGGGTGCTCACCCCCTCACAAGTGCCACCTTTTCCAAGTCACAGGCATGCAAGAGCTGATGTTCTGCGGCCGTGGGCTGTGCTCTGAGGCACCTCCCCTCCTGCAGCATGCGGGAAGGTGGCAAGTGCTGTGCAGCCTCCCTTGACTCACGCGCTGCTGTGGGCGCTGCTGGCACCAGTGTGTGAGCTGAACGAAACCAGTCCCGGCCAAACCTACTGCCAGTTCAGGCACTGGCCTTCCAAGCAAGTATTTGCTCACATCCCAGCAGTTCTGGTGTGCTGCTTGTGCAAACACCTCATGCTTTGTCGTAAAACCCATTACTGAAACCTATCTAGCCAGCTTGGACTGCACCAGATACAGAGGACAAAGTATGTGGAGGAAGAGTCCAGTAGCAAATTTATAAAGGAAACAAAATGTAGGAGAAATGAAAATGTGAATTGCCTGCTTTATATGAACAACAACCTAAAAGGTACTCATGGCTGGCTATTAATGGAATAGCAACTTAATCATTTGAAGAACAGAAGGTGAAAATACAAGACCTACTGAGATATGTACAGAATCAGAGCCACACAGACGCAAATTAGAAGCTTCTCAGTTTTTCCATACAGAAACAAGTGCAAAGACAGTAATGGAAGGTTTATGAGGAATACAGTTCCAAAAAAAGAATTAATCTGCATCCCCGTCCCCCGCCCCGCCGCCCCCCCCCCAAAAAAAAAAAAAAACACACAAAACCTCTATAGTGCAATTTAAGCAAATGGGCTGTGAAAAGAAAGGGGAGCTGTGAGGTGGCTGGATTATGACCAAACATGCCACACAATATTATGCTTAAATCAAAACTCCAGTTTCTCTGGCACAGAAGATATGACCTGAGGGACAGTACAGAAAATACCCTTGCAGCTGGCAAAGTGCAGAGCCAGTGAGGGGTGCAGCAAGAATCATCTTAAGTCCTTTCTATTTACTGTTTTCATTGATGACTTCAAAGTAACGTATGAGAGCTCGTAAGACAGTAACATGAGAGAAACAAATGGTAGGCTTGCCAGCTAGTCTAAACGGAGAAATAAGCAGAAAGTAGAGATCAGAGACAGGGGCAGATAGTGCAGAATGAGGCACGTTGGGGCTATGCAGCTAAATCCAGAGGCAATGTACTTAACTGAGGGATAAATTGAGTCTAGTACGATGGTAAAAGAGTTCTGTCAATGCATCTGAGATGCACTCAATAGCTGGAGACTTTGTAGCATAATGGGAAATTAAGAAAATAAGACATTTCTCCTATGCAGAGGTACAATTTACAGGCCCAGAGACATGTTATTTTCCCAGAGACTCAAGTCTTAAACATATGTGGAATAACGGATTTCATTTGACACTACATGTAAAAAAAAAAAAAAAAAAAAAAAAAAAAAAAAAAGTGACAATTTAGAGGCTATTTGGAAAAAAACCCACAACAAAACAGGAGCAAGTGCTGAGGGACTTACAGGACTGACTAAAAAAACCCAAACAGAAACCTAAAGGAGTTAAGTATGTGTTGTCTGTAAGTCACAGTTAATTATATGAACATAATTAAGCAGACATACCTACCAAGGGGTGGGTGGGAATCTATTCAGTAGCAAAGGCAGGTAAACTGAAAGGAAGGAAATAACTTCAAACAGAACACAGAGAGCAGCAATCAGCTACATAGTCCTGATAGTGAAATATACTGTGCTTCGGCAGGGCAGCTGGCACTGCTCAGCCCCTGAAGAACCGGTGGCAAAGTACAAGTCTCTTCACAAGGCAATAGGTATCCTTTATGGCTAGAACTTAAAATTCTCATATGCTAAACAAAGTGCTACTGGACCTGGCCTGACACCCTAGACCAGCAGCAGACAATACAGCGATGCTGGAAGTGCAGATACTCCTTTCCCTCCAGGTCGACCCATTCCCTGGCTGCTACGAGCCGGCAGACGGAGAGGCACGGGTGTCAAGCCGCAGTGTAAGCGCAGGGTCCCACCGCCCAGTGCCAGCGCCTCTTGCAGCCCCGCATCAGACAACTCCTGCGCCCTGTCCTAACCCGCCAGGGTGAAGCTGCCGCCCAGCTCTGTGCCAGACATGTCTGCACGTCACCAACATTGGGGCAGAACTGACACGTGCCATCCGGAAAATGCTGTTTCAGTGCAGCAGCAAAACTCAGCCTATGCTAAGCTAGGCGATCCTGTCGACGTGATGCTGCCCATCATCAAATCTGCCACCACGGGCTGGGATTCGTGTCAGGGTAGCCACAGGCACGCAGGAGATTTTAGCCCTGTGTAGTAAAACACATGATGTTCTTATCTTCTTAATGAGAAATAGCGTATCATGTATTCCCTACCCTGGGATGCTCTCCAAGCCACTGTGGATCCTTTGCCATGTCCTGTGTCAGACTATCTCATGGAGACCCACCCCCCCTTCCTAGGGCCCTCCTTCCTCAGACGCAACTCCCCTGGATCCAGTCCCACAGAAATAAAACACTTCCACCAGCCAGGATGGCAAGACCACATTCTGTTTAATAACAACTCCATAAAGGACTGTACATGCTGTTTTGAGCTACCTCCCTTCCTTTTCTGTGGTTGCTGCCACATACAGGCATGGAGGTGTATAGTGCCATATAGTTTCCTAAGTCTATATGTAGTGGGTGTACGTGTATGTATGTTGTTGTACATGTATGTATTTATATATATCTTTGTAGAAGTGTTATAAGTCACATTATCAAAACATGCGAAGTATATCCAACAAAAATTTTCAGGCAAACATGTTTTGGAGCTGGAAGACCAAAGGCAAATCAGACTCATTTTAGTTATTAAGGGCCAGTGTGGGACAAGGTAGGGATGAAAGCTTCCAGGAGTAGGTCCCTTTTCTCTTGTTTTACTTCCATCCAGTACTTTCTTTCCCCCACAGACATCAGGGCGCCTCTGTAAACACTAGCTTGAAAGAACACACATAATCACTAGCACCCTCCATCTAGCAGAAAATGCATACAGGCTTGGGAGAAGCTCTTTCAAATTGCTTTGCAGCACCCTCCGCTGTCCCACCTGCTTATGCCAAAGCAGTTTCAGATACCAAGAACACAACGTTTGGAGACCCGAGCCTTTAGTTGCTTTCAAACATGTTTCAGGGATCCATTCCGCACGCCACCCCTGAGACTCCCATCCACCACCCTTGTACCCCCCAAATCTTCCATCCGTACCCTCCCGCATCTGAAAAGAGCCAAAACGAGAAATCCTGTTCCCTGTAAAATTACTTTTATAGTGTAGGGATTCCCAGAGGCCTCCAGTCATGCACAACATCCACAAATCAGAGAAGAAAAATTGAAGCCAAACAAGAATATATACCTGCAAAAGAGCTTTTGGCTTGCTACATTGCTCACACATGCAGTGTCTGAAAAGAAGGGAAGTCCACCTGTGCTTGCCTCATGGGAAGCTGGCAGAGCTCTGGAAGGGGGTTCTCAACATTTCAACCTCCAACTCATGACTAGATTTCCATGCCCAATGAAAATGAATCCAGAAGGCCACCGAACCCGGACTTAGATACCTCATTAGGAGGAAAACCGGTACCTTTACCTTATTAAAAGTAAATCTTGGTGCACGATCTTGTCTCCATAATGGAGAAAAGTCTTTTTAGATGTTTTTTGTCTTGCTGGCATGAATATTTGATCCCTTATGGGAAAGCAAAAACAAGACTAGGCTCCAGAGGGCATTTAAAATGTCCCCAGTCAAAGGAGATGAGGCAGACCCTCAGCAGCATTCTTCCCATGGAACATCGCAGCCCCTCTCCTCCCGAGAGACAGCAGCGGCTGCTCAGCCTCAGGTAAGTCCTGCCCACGGCAGGGGGCTGGAACTGGATGATCTTTAAGGTCCCTTCCCACCCAAAGCATTCTGTGATATCTGCACTGAGAATATTCTTGAACAAGTCTTTACAGTTCCGGTAAATGTACTCTTGCTCAGAGAGCCACAGCGTGACTAAATTTTTCCTCTTCCAACGATATGCATCTGCACTGGAAAAACACATCACGTATTTATTTTCTTCTGCGCAGACCAACACTGACAATCACAAAGCTTCTCTCGATCTCCAAGGAAAAGATAACACTTTGTTCTGCCTATGCTGGGGAAAGACCTCAGTGCAAGGATGTAAACAGACCCCAATACCCTAAGCGCAGGTCCTCCACCTGTTACCACCATAACCATTTGTGTTCAGCGCTGCCCCAGCCGCCTCACAAAGCTGGCCATGCTGCTGGGCCAGCAGCGTCCCCCGGCCTTGCCCAGGCTCCAAGCATGCTCCGAGGTGCCGGCCTGGCACAGGCGCCCAGCCACGCTCTGCTGGGGGGGGGGGAGTTGCTGCTGCTTAGCCTGGGGAACACCTACAGTACAACAGAGGCACCCGATGTTGACCCCATAGCTCATGTTCAACTCTGTGCTCTGATGACCATAGACTGTCCTACAGGTACATTTAGTTGTAACAGGCACTACTTCACTCAGATTTTCCCTGAGCCATGGCATAGAAACCTTTCCCAGTCACATTGCTACGGGGGAGGAGAATCAAAGATTAAACTGTTACTTATCCGTATTTTCCTAGATGTAAGGGCACCAGCTGCTGATAACCTCTGTACTGGAATGGCTTTGTCCCCGTCCCATGCCCCCCACCTTTCTTTTCCTTTTTGTTCTAGAAAAAGTCAAACAGCCAGCTTGGTTAGAGTTGTCTGAACAAGGAACATGGGAAATTCCATCTGGGAGAAATTAGAAGGAAGCACTTAGGTTATGCCAACATTGCTCTGCTCTCTACAACATTTAGAGGTGGGTTTATTTTGGTTTGTTTCTCCTTCTAGGCAATTACCAATGCAACAGTTAAGGCAAACTGAGCTAAATTTAGGTATTTGGGGTTTCCATGGAGAACAGAACTCACATTAATTTCATTTGAACAGCATCTGAGTACTCATTTGGTGTATTCCTTATATGATTCCCCTGAAGAATTAAGCATGTTGTGAAGTGTTTTTCAAAGATGATGAAAAAGAAGCCAGTAGGTGCCTAAAGTCAAGGAGGATTCTTTCCTATCACTGTCCAGCAGAGAGAAGCACGGCTTGGACCAAGGAGCACCATAACCTGTGCCAGCCCCGCAGCCGCAGCTTGTGTAGCGACTACACTTGAGCCGGTTCTGCCTGGAGTCTGCCGTGAAGCTTCCTACCTGGGTTGTGCAAATGTAAGACACTAAGCTTTTCTTGATCTTCTTCTCAAGCCCTTCTCTCAATGCCTTCCCTCTCTGGCTAGCCTTCTCCTTGCTCCTGCCCAGCGCACCCAGAGCTGTCCACAAGCCCACGCTGTTGCACGCTGCCCTGCCTCACCGCATCCTTCATCCCCCTGTTGCATGCAGAGAACAGTTTGCTTCTGTCCAGTTCTCTTCTCTAAGCCTACAACTAATATTTTTTTAGTTGTTGTACACAGTACATCATGCACAGACTCTGCGTAGGTGTGAAGTGCCATTCTGGATCTCGCTAGATTGGAACTCACTCAAAGACGGGGACAGATGTCACCTCCAGCAGCTGTGCCTCACTCCTGCACAAGGCTCTGCCACTTGCAAGTACATGAGGAGACTTACCAGTCAGTATCTTTAGCTGCCGTGGAGTGTAATCACTGAGTGCATACCAGATTTGTGCATGTTAATTTTATTAATTCTATGTGTATATCAAGTTATTCATCTCCTCCTGCCCAGTTGCAAGGGTCTATCTCAAAGGAGCCTTTGGATGGGGAGGGAATAGTGAAGGAAACAGCAGGACATTAAACAACAACAGAGACCAAAGCAGATCCAGCCCATACTACAAATTCTGAAGAAAACACCAGGAAAGGAAGGGGGTAGTATGTCCTCCCTGGTACCCCAGCTGGGTTTATTCTTCTCAGACAGGTATTTCACAGTCAGCTTAAGCCAGTTCAAGTTGCATATGCAACCAAAGGAATATTCTTCAACATAACCATCTGCATGTTGTGCCAGCCCTCAGTGGCACTTGCCTCACCAAGGGAACCAATACAAGGAGCTGATCCCTCAAACCCTTATTTTGATAGGGGAGTGGGTTAGTTCTTAATGGGGCAGTTCCCAAGCAGCCAAACAGGCAATGACGCTGGTGCTCCTTCAGCAGCAGAAGCACACAGATCACGGTGATGAAAGGGAGGAGGCATGGCAGCTCCTTTTAGCAGCTTAGACTCACCATGAAGATGCCATTTCAAAGTGCACTTTCCCAGTTTCCCTAATGTGGCCTAAAGGCGGGCCAGCTGCTGAGACGAGTGCTTTCTCTCTCTCTGCTCATATCTGGTCCCTCTTCACTTTCCTAGTAGGGTGGCAGTGCCCTGGCTTGCAGTGGGGTCAGCTGTGCATCAGCATCCCCACAGGGCAGCAGGAGGCCAGCAGAGCCAGGGCTGCCCCCTGCACAGCAGCTCACCGTCCGACCAGCTTAGAGGTACGGTTAAACTCTGTTCTCTGTGCAACACCACCATCGTGGGCAACGTTAAAGTTTTTAAGGGGGAAAAGCAAGCATGTGACTTGTCAGCAGCTTCCCAGAAGATGATGATTTACAGGCACAGAAACAGAAAGCAGCAGATTGACTTCTCCATCCCAGAGCCTGAGGCAATGGAGTTGAAGGGAATGCACAAGGCTTGTAAAGAAAGCTTAAGACTTACATAAAAGAAAACCCTATGAAACAGTGTAACTGGTCAGATATGAGCAATTAGGTGAAAAGGAACAAGAGAGGATTTTCTCGCAGTGGAAGCTGAGGCCTTTTTCACAGGGTCACTTGTGTTCAAGCCTTACTTGGCGTTCAGCACAATCACTTCAACAAGCTCCTGTTGAAGACCAGGGCTTGGGGCGAAAGATGAGAACCTTCTACCTCCCCTGCTTCAAGAAAATCCAGAATTTTTATGTATTGCAGCTCTGCTTTACAAAGGGTTTGTGTAAATGAGCAGCAGGGCTGGGTTTCTCAGTAACTGTAGATCAGGGATACTGAGCTTACCTTTCCTTCTTATTTTCAGCCTCATAAATTCAATTTGGCCTCTGAGTATTTGGATGGACTCTCTCCAACATCCCTCCTCACCAGGATAAAGGAATTTCAGGCCAAGTTTTGCTCACAGAGCACCTGTGCTGTCCATATGCTTGAATAGGTGTAGCTATAGAACAGCAGCTTTTCTGGGAAACGCACAGTAGGTTCCAGGTCCCTCTCCCTGTTATTGGGTATGCACGAGCAGCAGGCCTGTTGCATAAGAAAAGGCCAGCTTGTACAGACCATCTTCCATTTTCACAGAGCTTCAAACTGCCTCCCAGTTCAGCTCTGGATGCCCACTCAGGCAGCAAGTGTGGACGGGCAGACCTGCTCCCGCCAGCCACGCTCCTGGCAAACGCAGACACAGTTTTCAACTGTGGAGAGGTAACGGAAAATAGCCTTTGCTTTTTTTTCCAGGAAAAAGGCTGAAATTTAATTATTCACATAAAGTCAAGACTGTTATGAAAAAAATGTACAGAATTTAGTAAGCTTGAAAGTTTTTGTGGAGAGTAGTGGTCAAATCAGCCTAAATTCACAGAGAACAAGAGTCTATCTACAAGTTGCTAGAAATCAGGTTATGGAATTATACAGCAGGGTATAATTCCCTATCCTATTCCACAGGTTAGAAAACTCTACAGAAAGGTTTTCTCTTCCTATTGAACTCCACAGAATTTTCTATAAGGTCCTTTCCCCTCCCCCCCCCCCCCCCCATTTTTTCCCATGTAGATAATTCCCTGTCACTGCCTTGCACAGAGACAACATACATCGTTCAGACATCAGTCAGACATCTTAGCAAATGTACCACGTATCCACATTAAAAGAAAAAAACGAGTTGACCCACTTGTCGCAGTCCTATAAACAACACAGAGGGATCATGAGAAGCTACTCAGAAAGTTGCTGTAAACAGCCAGATTGGTCCTGGAGAGGCACGTGGGAACAAAAAGGTCTGGAGAAGAAAAAGCAACGAGCCATCCAAACCTCCTCCACAAAGGAACACACCCAACCACTTTTGTTTCCCTTTTTTAAAAGGGAAACCACTTTGTTTTCCTTTTTAAAAAAGAAATAAGGAAAGGTTAACACTTACTCATTTGGCACCTGCCCCGTCTCCCTGTCCTGGCTGGTGGGATTCCTAGGCCCGGCTCCACCACTGGTCCCAAGCCAGGTCAGGACAAGGAGCCAGCACTGGCCCTGCAAGAGCTGCAGGAGCTCATCTTTACCAAGCTCTCCCACCCAGGGGAGGAGCACCTGAATGTGTAAACATCCTTAAAAAGATACTGGAAGGTCATCATTCAGGAGAGGAGCTACCTCCTTAGAGAGATGTAAGCAAGCCCAAGCACATGGGTAAAAAAGGGTGGTCACAAAACCTCTTCTATCTACACCAAATTACCAGTCTTACTTAAATATCCCAAAGGTCTTTCCTTTAGAGGTGCAATGGAGAGGGATGACAGATCCGCTCAAAGTGGATGTGGCTGGAAAGACTCTGGCAGTGACAGAGGAGACCCCCTTCATGCAGCTGCCTGGGTGGGTGGGAGAAAGCAGAGTAGGGTGAAGTTCTACCTGAGAGTCCCGTTCGTACGCTTCATCATTCCTGCTTTTCTTGCCAGCAGCTGGCTGAACTGTGACACTTGATTATATTACTTCAGACACATTTTATTCTCCTCAGACATTCTTCCCTGCAAATATGCTGGGACTAAACCTGAATCAGGGAAGGAGCATGTGTCACTCTCCTGTCACCCAAAAAATACACCAAGCCTTAAGAGGAGGTAAAGAGGCAAAGGTGTAATTAATTAAACAGGGTAGAAATGAGTCAGAGTAAGTGAGAAGGAGTTGCCCCTGGGACAGTATGGCAGTGTCCAGGCAAATTCCCTTCTCTAGTTCATCAGATTGCGCATCTGGTCTAAGCCCGTGCTTTGCTGATGCTTCCTTGCAAGAGGTATTGCAATTAAAACTCAGCACTTGGGTTATCTCTGTTCAGTCCTCCAGCAAAATCGATAACCTTGTACAATGTTTTCTTTTGCTTCTCCCCCTGTTTATTTTCAGGTGAGAGCTCAAAAGGCAGCAGTTTGCTGAATTTCCTTTCAAAACCCCTCCCCCTCAAAAGGACATTTGTAGAAACATGGCGAGGAATTGCAAGAGACCAAAACCCCCCTAGTCAACAAACCATATTTTTAACAACAACAACAAAAGAAAATAGAACTTGTACGAACAGGAAAAACTTGAAATCAGCTTTCTCCACTCCTAAAAAAGAGATGGGAGGGAAAAACAAACAGTCCAAGTACTGAGCATTATTTACACTGCTTGGGGATAGGAAAACAAAAGAAGAAAATATAGGCAGGAAAAAGAAATAAATAGGAGGAGAAAACTTCCTCTCACCCCTTTTCCTCCAGCTACATTTGGCACTGCAGAAGGAGTGGCAGAAATGGGAAAGGTGCAGTAATTCTCCTAAGTGGCGACTGGAGTACAAGCCTTTCCCACTGTTAATTGCATCGTTAGGAACACTTACCCAGCAATATAAAAAGGTTAAAAAAAGCAAAAACTGAAAACTCTAATGTAAACTGGATATCTGTGATCACACCGTTCCTGGGTCTGCTGCCTGCTCTCTGGGTCTCCCCACACTGCTGGCAAGGGAAAAGGCAGGAGGATACAGCAGCAGCACCAGGATGGACGTGTTCTCAAGCTCCCTGCCAGAGTCAGCTTTTTATGAGTGTCTCCGTAGCTGAAAATGTCCTTTCCACTGGCATCCAGTGCCCAGTCCCAAAAGGACGCACCACTCTTGCCAGCTCCTGGGAAGGTAGAAATTTCAAAGAGAGAAACAAATGAAAGAGACCGAGGCATGAATATCTGAGAGCAGGGCGAGACTCGTATCTGCATCCATCCTTCCACACCACAAGAGCCATGCCCACAGAGCCACAGCATCTGCACCGCAGCGCAGCCTGTGCCCACGGAGTGTGGTTTGCATCCATCGAGCCTACGTCTCCTATCAAGGTGCTATTGAGGATCTGGTTACAGAGCAAATCTTTCATCTCAGTACAGTCTGTATCGGATACAGCCTTAGCCTCAGTATCAGCCACAATCACAATACTAGTGCAACCTATATTTGTAAAGCCATATCTTCATTTTAAACCAGTTTATATTCATATGTTCTATCAAAGGGAACCATGTCCACAGAGCAACATCCATTCTGCCAGGACGGATTCTAGCCACCTACACCAAGCCTGTCTCATCAGCCACAGCCCCAGTACGAGAAGAGTTTGTATCCACAGCCAAGACTTTGTATTAAATAGATTTAGAAACAATTTACCAATCCAGATCTCTACAAGCACCTCATGTGTTGCCCAGACCAATGAAAATCAAACATGTGTGCCCATGGTCGAGGGGAGGAAGAGGTCTTCATGTGTCAGTCACTGAGATTTTCCTCTTGTTTAAAAAAATAATTCAATGTCAGGAACGGAAGGTGTGTCTGCTTAGGAGTATGGGGAGCTGGAGAGAAGAATCCCTGTAATTTCATTCCTTGCTACCCCTCTCTTTGTTCAGCAGTGATAAGAACTTCACTGAAAGCATCAGTTGTTTGTTTCTCCCTCTTCCTCATCAAAGGACTGCACCCCAGAGGAAGTAACATCTGAGACTTTGCGGCTCAGTGCAGCATGTTCCATCTCCTCTCGAGGAGACAGTGATTCCAGGTCCCGGCACACCGCGTCATCCTCCTCTGGAGAGGGCTTCTTGTTTAGGAGAGGAGCCTTCTCCAGCCGTGGGTTCCCTTCATCCTCAATGTGGTCCTCCATGTATGTGCTGGACTCGGCCCCTCCCTGAGCAGTCTGCAGGGGCCACACATGGACCAGCCCCGTGCTCTGGAGGAAGTTCTGCTCCTGCCGCTGTTGCTGCAGCTGTTGGTGCTGGAGAAGGCTGCTCTGAATCAAAATGCTTTCCTGAAGGTTCGTCTGGGACTCATCAAAATTCTGGCCTAAGTAGGAGCCAGTTGCTGGGGAAGCAATGAGGGACTGGTCACTGGTCTCCCAGGCGTCGGATGAACCTAAGCAATACATGCCCTGCGAGACGTAGGAATGAGGCCAGCTATCATACTGCGTCTGGGCAATATGCTCTGCAAGCAAAGGAGGGAAACAACACACGGTCAGGCTCTCTTGAGGCCAAGCCGGCTCATTCGGGCAGCCTATGCGAGGCACTGCACTGTGCAGGGTAGACAAACCCTTTAGAGGGGAGCAGGGTGAAAAGAAAAGGCATTTCTAGGCAGCAGGCAGAAGAACTCTATTATACCCACAGCTGACTGCAAGAGCTGGTGGTTTTCCACAGCCATGACCAAAAAAAGGCAAAGGAACTGGGCTTTGGAGCCTCCCTGTTACGGTTAGATTCCTTGGGCAGCTCCACAAATAGGTGATGTCTCTGCTAGATCCCAATCCCAAAACCTGAGGCTACAGAATAAAACAGGGCAGGGGGAAAGAAACATGACAACAAGAGCAGAAAAGGGATGTTTCAAGATTAGGAAGAGGCACTGGAGCTCACCTTGGCTCTCCATCAGCTCCTGGTAGTTCTCAGAGTAGTGGCCTGCTGGGTTCTCCTGGTTTGAATTCACACTCACGTCCTCACCATCCATGGAGGACCAGGCCATGAGAGTTGCCTCGGAAATGGCAAATTGCTCCATTACTCCTGTGCCAAAGGAGACGACAAGATGGAGCAGGGATGTGTGAAAGCCTCCACTTTTCACCACCCTCTTTAACATCATCTCTTGGTCACACTGTCCCACTCACTCCATCTCAGCAACATCACCCACCCCCCACCAGGCCTCACTCTCTTCACTTTGCATTCCATTGGTCATACTCCAAGCACAGTCTCCCTCTTTGTCGGCCATCTGAACCACCCACAGCCTCTCCAGAGTCTTCCAGGTTCCTGCACTTTGGTCTCTCAGGGGTTGTGCCCTGGGACACCCCCACCAATCCAATGCACGTGCCAGAAAGCCAGCACTACCTGCGAGGAACCGCGCCTCCTTTTCACCATCACTCAGGTCTGAGTAGGCGTCAGCATCTTTGCGCGCCGTCTCATGCGTGTGCTGCTGCTGCTGGCTGTTACCCTTGCCCCAGCCTTGCCACTCAATCATGTGAGCCACGCGGCCTTGGCCCATCGCCGTCGGCTTCGTGACATGGTCCTTCATGCTGCGAGATATCCCTAAGGGGCCAGACATCAGAAAACAAGAAGGGGCTATTACACAGCTCCAGGGGGGTCTGCCAAGCTCATTGCCTCTCTTGGAAGTGGAGCTTCTGCCCTCCTTTCCTGACCGGGCTCAGGCCAGGGTGGTGGAGGGGGCGGGGGGGGGGGGGGGGGGGGGGGGGGGCGTTGTGTCTCCCACCCTTCACTCTATCACTCTTCAGGAGAGTTTCTCCATCTTTCCTTGGACTGGCTCTCAGAAGGGCGGGAAAGGGAAACCTTAGATATGAAAGACCATTTCCTTCCTTGCCTAGAATCCATTTAGGACAGAGTTGGGCAGAGGGATGAAGCCTGGAATGAACAAACTTAGAAACAGAAAATGGGGTTAAACCCAGACTGCTTGGGGGGAAGCAACGGAAGATGTCTGAGCAGGGGTGCATGGTAAGAAGCCAACGGGAGTAAGGCAAATGTGTTCTTTGAAAGGGCAACAGCAGAGATTTTGTATCTGGAGCCATGGTGGTGAAGACTCCTCTATGGCCTCAGGAAGGCAAGAGTCAGAAAGGAGCACTTGGGGGAGCAACAGAGAGGCATGGGAAGAGGCACAAAGGCCTGTGGAGAGAAGCTGCCAGGGATAAACCCAAATTTTGAGGACCTCACCAGAGAAAGATGATTTAGCCAAAGCCCCAATCCCATAAGCATTGGAGTTGCGTTTCAGCTTGGGGAGGATGGAGGTCGTATCTTCCATGGAGAGCTGAAAAGAGAGAGAATATGAAGAAATGATATACAGGGAGGAGAAAAGGAAGTGAAGTGAGCAATCAGTATAAGGATTCCAGAAGGCAGGGGGAAGATGAGGAGCAGAAGCAAGCAACAAGAAAAAGAGCAAAAGAAGGGAAGAAGAAATTAGAGGCTATTTAACCAGGACCGAATACTGCACAGCATTGGGACCGAGTGAGGCAAGGTCAGTGAGAGAGGCAGAATCAGGCTGCGAGGAGCCTCCTTTGGCTGCTACCCACCCTCCGCTGATGTGCTGCACTGTTCCAGCTCTTTGTTAGAGATGCAGGACATGGCTGGAGGGCAATTCAGGGAGCTTACAGTGGGGACCTGACAATGGGATACAGTAGCGCATCATATGTGCATCATACTACAGATATTAATTTTTATATGTTATTTTTGGTTTCCATCTCTTCTCATATGATCTCAGTAAAATGAAAAGTGACTGTAACAGTGATGTGCTCTGTTTCAAGTACCTACAACTACCCGTAAAGAAATGAGGTCTACAGTTCTGCCTAATTTCCTTTACCCTTTTCTCTCTGTTCATCCTCAGTCCCTGAACAACAAGGAGAGGGAATTATTGGGAGGGGCAGCACTCCCAAACATCATCATAAACCACAGTCCCTCAAGATTAATCCATCAGGCTTCTTCAGAGAGGCCAGGCACTGCATATGGGACTTGGTTTTCACAAGGGCTAAACAAGCATTGCTTCTGCTCTCCATTTTCAACCTTTTGATTTCAGTCAAGTCCAGCATGTTTCAAACACAAAGATACTGAAAAGTAGTGACTGTGACACTGAAAATTTCAAATCCTGACATGAAGCAAGCATTTGGTCATAGGCACAAACCTCACAAAAGGTAAGCGGAGCATAACTGGGTACTCAAATAGTTGGAGGCAAAGGCAGGCTTTGTAAAGAGCGTGAACTGCACATAAACCCCGGTCAGCTGCCAAAATGTGAGAGACGAGTTTGCCTGGAAGTGGAGTGAAAATGCAGCAGCTCAGGCACCCTGTAGCTTTGGAGCGAGGAATGTGTGAGTAACGTGTGAGCTGGAGAACTCAGAAAGCAGGGGAAGAACAGTGAAAAGTGAGAAGGCAGCCCTTGCCCCACGGTGCCTCGCCGTTGGTGACGAAGCTGGCTGCAGAACCCCACCTGCGCCCCACCAGCCTCTGGCCGCCCAGTGCCCGCCGGGTCCTTTCCAGCCAGCCCGGGGGCTGCGCAGTGAGCCGCCCCGGGGGAACGGCAGGGAACCTCCACCGCCCCAAGGCTGCAGAGCAATGGCAGGAGGGCAGGAGTGAACGGGACAGGAAGGGCATTCATGAGCCTGCTTTGATACCAAAGATCTATGGAACTACACCGAGAAAGAGGAAGAGCTGCATTGTGGAAGAGCTCCATGGATTCAGAATGGGTTGGAAAATGGGAAACTGCAAGTAAGGAAACTGTCTTCTACTATCTTGAAGGAAACATGACCTTGTGTATCTGGCTTTCAGCTAGACAGAGGTGCAGTGAGGAAAAAAAGTGACATATTTCTTCCACGTGGTCGCTGCATGCACCGTTACTTTCCTGCACAAGTTGTTTCTTTAACTGAGCCAAGGCAAAAGATCCCAAGCTGCCAGTGCCACAATGAAAGATGTCAGTAGGGAGAGGGATAGTTAAAAATGTAAGTCCCCTTGATATTCAGCATCCCAAGAGCTTTCAAACCACAGAGAACCAGAAAATTACAGCCATTGAAAAGTTTTGAAAGTATCTGGAATTTGAAAATACTTATACTACCAAAAGCAGAGCATCTAATCCTGCCTTTCCAAGTGTACAGAACTATCAAACTGATTTATGTGAACACATTTTTTAAGCCTCCAGAGAGAAAAAAAAGTTTGGTAGCACCAATATGCATTATTTCCTTTTCAGGATCCTAGTTTTGCATTAGTGAAAAAGAAAGAAAGAAAACCATATTTTTTCATGGCGTCAGTATTAAGAGCAAAAGGAACACATGTTATTAAAATGTTTGTTTGTTTCTTCTTTCACTTGCTAACTAAAGTAAACTGGTGCCAACCATCTCCTCCAGGGGACATTAAGGATTCTTTTACTTCTGTATGTAACGGCAAAGAAGGGATACATTTCTCTCAGACTTCTGGAGAAGATCAAATGATGCTCTAATCAAAGAATACTGATTTTTTAAACATGCTGGACAGACACCTCTTTTACCTAGCAGTGATATCTCAAAAAATAGAAACCTCAAAAGTAGAACACATGAAGTGACATGCATTTGTCCCAAAGAGGACAATGACAATTTAATAGCCACCTGCAGATCTAAATACCTGCCAGACAGCAAAAGACCCAGAGGCAAACGAAAATTCATCACCATCCCCTGAATTGTAGACAAGTCCCAGAATTTCAGTGGCAGTAAAGGCTTCCAGTCACGTTTCCATTCTGGTATCCACTGCACCCACTGGCAGACAAATCCTGGTCTTCCTATGACTAGAAATTTGAACAGTGGTGTGGAGCATACTCACATTGATACCATCCCAGGAGAAATCCGTCCGTGTTTGCTAAAGAAAGCAAGGAACGAGATCGTGTTAGTGCAACAAACAGGCTGCAAACAGCCCTGCATCTCCATCGCCACAATCAACAGCCACTACCTTATCTGATTATGTGAAAAAAGAGTTGTGTCTTTCAAGTTGGTTTCATTCCCTGCTGTTGGTTCTGGCGTCTGTAGGTATCACGGTGCCTGCAGGTACCCAACAGGATGACACAGGGAGCCAGAGAGAAGCAAGCACCTTCCCTTAGAGGTCCCTTGCTACAGGGCGCAGGGCTGGCACCCCTGCGCAGGTGCTGCATGGCTTGGAGGCAAACAGAAGGAGGAGCTACACCACCTATGTATTTTGAGTATAATACAGCCAGTTACAAAATTATTTTCTGTTGAAATTATTTCCTCTTGTAGCTTTTCAGTTTGTCCATTCTGACCCACTTTCCTCTCACAAGCTAGAGCAGTTTCCCACACTGGCCACTACAGCACCAGCTCCCAGTGCCTTTCCTTCAGCCACCAGGACTCAGGTCACAGCATCATGGTTTGGGGGATGCGGACATCCAGGGAAATTTAGATGAATCACTTACACCTATGGGATCCACTCACATAAACCAAAATGTTCACTGAGGCATAGCGTACGCTCATTGACTTTCAGATCCACATTTGATTTAAAATGCATTTTCCATACAAGGTCAGGCCCCACAATTTCTGCCAGGATTCCATGAACCTCCAAGTCTCTTGAAGTTATGTTCCAAGCCAACAAGGTATAATAAGGAAATTAAAATACCTATACATTAGCATTTTGTAAGGTTTTGCAAATGGGATGTTGTTGGGTAATTTGTGAGCATTATTTGTGATTCCTCAAATATTATGTGTTTAAAAGATCTGTGATCTTTTTATTACTTGTGACTGCATACCCTGAACCTTACATAGCTGAAAATGCAGGTATCTAAGATTGCAGAAGCCACAATAATTCAGAACAGCAAACGAACCAGCCCTCGAGATACTGCATGGTAAATCAATCGGCAGTGAGTTCCTAATGAATGCATCCCTAAAGACCAAAATGGAGACAAATGTGTTTCTTCAAAAGATTTTATGGCTGTGCTGCAGAAGACAGGACAGACATGCTGCCGGACATTTCAATGAATCCATTATTCAAGGCATGCAGATCTACACGCTTGTCAGAACTGCCACATTTTTTCCCATGTTCTGTGCCATTCCAGTCATGAGTGGTTAAAAGCACTTTCATTTGCAAAATCTTACTCACTGTGGATATTTCGAAGGAATGATTCAACTCTGCTCAGTGCAAGCCAGACTGCACAGACACAAAGCTCTGAAGCTCTGCCCCTCAGGTGTGCACCGGCACTCCGGTCCCCTCCCGGCTGATGCCTCAGGGATGCACAACACCCATTTTCTGGGCAGAACTGAAACTTTCTGATCCCCCTGGGTAAGTGGCTCTGGGACAGGCACTCACCTCGGTGGAAGGTCGATGGAAGCTGCTGCCGTGCAGTGAACTGGTGCTGTCCATATTGATTTGGTCCACATCTTTCAGTCCTTTCCAGTCCACTGCAATCACCTCGTTTCCTGTGGGAACACATCTAGTCAGGCTTTTGAACGTTACCACAACTTGTCCTAGCAGTCTCAAGCCAACTCAGCTCAGCACACAGGAGAATTGCTGAGTTTAAGGCCACAAAAGCCTTCAATCAGACCTTCCAATTTTAATCAGACCACTTGCACATTATCAGCTATTATATTTCACACACTTTTCTCCATATTAAGACCAGTCATTTGAGTTTTTCTCAGGCATAATGTATGCTTGGCTAAATGACAGCTCCCCAGACAAAAAAAGCATCTAGTCATGATGTGTGACTGAGAAAGAACCAATTCTTTTGATATCCTGTTCCAATATTAAACCATCATCACTTTAAAAGGCATTTCTCCTTTATAATTTGAATCGGTCTGACATCAACTTAGAGCTGCTGCTGCCCTTGCTTTGCCGTTCTCAGCAAGATTAAAGACCCTTTTAATACCTGCCATTACATTTCAGGAAAGTTAGACATACACTTGCTTTTCTTCTTGACAAACTAAACAGAGTGAGATCTTTAGGTTTCTTACCATACAGCATCTTTCCAGTCCTCTTAATAAATCTGCCTCTTTAAAAGACATCTCAAATTTTTCAGTTCTTCAAAATGTGGACATAAAAGCATACACAGTAATATATGTACAACTAAAACTAGTTGCTTGTGACTCCCCTTGACATTAACCCATTGTGGCGCAACCTCACAGCAGATCCCAACATCCAGCCATTGTCCCCTCAGGCCAGGGTGCACTTTGCACAGCTCTCCAGGACAGTCCCCTGCACAAAAGCAGAGCCTGTGCCCTTTGATTTTAGATGCATTTTAATACAACTTAAAGGATCAAGTAAAATTAAATATTAACGACATAAAATAGAAATTATAATATTGAATGAATAAAGATAAATAATGATATCATTAAATAAGATCAAATTGCAATAAAAGTGAGGCTAAACACAAAGCAGCACCCGTTAAACAGCTGGCCACGCACCCAGGGCCGCTCTGCCCAGCCAGCGACGCACTGTGCCTGCAGCCTTCATCCCACCCTCAAACTCTGCTGCAAGCTATTTGCTCCCATGTCACGGAGAAAAGATTGTACTGTGTTTGAACCTGAGCCTTTTAGAACCTGGCAAGAAATACAGCTCCTGAAATGATCATCTGTTCCTGGGATCAATTCAGCAATATCTAGTCTATTTGCAGCACATGCCATTGAATGTGAATGGTTCTATTTTCATTGGCTTTTAGCTTTTTATTTACTCTTTATAGCAAATTTCTCCTTCAGAGACATATGCAACCCCGCTTGCTCGTTCTAGCAGCTCTGGCACGTTGACACTGGCTCACCACTGCGCTTCCCCGGTAGGAATCTTCTACCAGGCAAGAGATGCTGTACTCCACCCTGCACAGGCTGCAGGAGCTACCTAGGCACTTACAGGTGGGAAGCCTGAGGCACCCCTCAGCTAGAATTCAAAATGCAAAAAAGTAATTTGGTCCCTTAAAAATGTAAACATGGTGAGATGAAAACCACCAGAAAAGCAATCTCTATTTGAGTTGCACTCTACCACACCTTCACATCCCACAGCTTTCTGCTGCGCAAGATCTCCCTTTCTGAAAGAGCCAAGGCATATCCTCCCCTTCACACCTGAAGCATGTTTCTGTTCATCAGGATAATCAGAACCAAGTGCTTTAATAGCATCCCCCATATGCCTTTGACTAAGCTGAGTAAAGCTGCTGTTCTCTGACTTGCAGGGAACTTAAAATAAAAAGGAGATTCCTGCACTGTGTGCTATGGAGGTCAGACACAGCCAGGCTTGGGAGGGGGCAGGCTGTGGCTATGACAAGCACCATGAGGGCCACCTTCCAAGCTCATGGTCTTCTTGACTCATTTGCTTGACAGCCACGTGTGTACATTTGGCTTTACTGAGTTTAGTTATTTATTTCTACTTGTGATTACTACCAACCACAATCAGCTCCTGAGCTGTAAGTGTAGAGCTGAATTTGCATTAAATTCTGGTCAGATCACTTGGCTCCTGTCTGCAGGCACCCCCCTTTGCAGGGTGTAATTTTAGGTTGTGTGGCAAAAGCTGGGTTGTGTGTCCACCAAGGAGCTCCAGGAGATGACATTAGGAGGGGGAGCCCCAAGGGCACCCTGCCAGGCTGCTTCCCAGCACAGGGACCACCAACCCACCAAAGGACGATCTCCAAACACCCAGCGGTACAGTAGCAGGTGGGAACCCAAACTATGGGCTCACAAGAAGGGATACCCTGTCTGGGCACCTTAGGGCTGTCCCTGGAGAGCCACAACCCCAGGGTCCAGGGAAGCCTGTCAAGATCAGTCAGAGGGAGAGGCTTTCAGAAGCAGCTCCATAACCAAGGATGGTGGTTGGTGGCTGCCCAGGGGTATGGGACCCTTCATGGGATGCAGGAAAGGAGCATCTGGGGATTGCATTAGATTCATGTGATGTTTAGGGGAAGAACAATGGCAGGGAAAGGGAGGGATCTAGGTGGTTTGGGGAGAAACAGATGTGACAAAATCGATAAAGGGATAAAAGGGGCTGGTAGGATGTAAATGGGCTGCTGATGGGTACAGCTGTCTGGCCATGCCCTGCCCTTGGTTGTGCAGTCTGCCCTGTCCTCCTGTTACATTCCATTTCTAACCATTTTCTGGCATGAAGGAAGCTTTATTCTGGGTGCATGTGTTTCATGACAGAGGTCCAAGCGCCAGGAACTGGACAAACCAGGTGAAATGAACTGGCGTGAGTGAGGGCATGTGAACGAACGTGCGATCGCAGCCAGAACGAAGGCAAAGTGCTCTGGGTGCTGGGTGCGTGCTCGGGGTGAGGCTGCGGGAGCTGGCTACCAGAGGGCTTGGGGAGTCCCAGCCAGTTGTCATAGAGCTGGGGAGGGGGGTATCTGTGAGCGAGGGGTCCGCACCAGCAACTGCAGCATGGCTGTGGCTCCGGAGGCTGCTACATCCGTGTGCCAACAGCCCAGGAGACTGGGATCTGGGGGCAGCTGCTGGGTAGCCCTGGGGCAGGAGGGATCCATGCTGCACGTGGTGGATCTCCATCACACTCAACCAGTGGCAGGAGCAGGATGAGGCTGTTGGTGCTGTTTATGTGAGTGCTGAGTCCATCTGTGCTGATCTGTGTGACTGGCATGTATGCACGTGTGCATGTGTGTTTATGTGTTTGCACACCAGGAACACCGGCTGTGCCTGCAGCAGCCTCACCTCCGTTGTGCTGCCAGATCCAGCCCTGCACATCAGGGTGCCCAGGGGAGTGCACCAGTGTCTCCCAGCAGGTCCGGGGACATCACTGCTCCCCAGCCTCGGCATCCCATCCTGTCAGGGCCAGCCTGGATGGGAACCCCGCTCCCTCTGGCCAGGGAGTACCGCTCAGCTAGCCCACCCTGAGCAAACGCTTCCTTTATCCTGCATAAAGCCCAGGCACCTCTACCTTCTACCCAGCCGTCGTGGTTTAACCCCAGACGGCAACTAAGCACCACACAGCTGCTTGCTTGCTCCCCCCACAGCAGTATGGGGGTGAGGATTGGGAAGAGGGTAAAAGTCAAGGGATGAGATAAGAACAATTTAATAATTTAAGTAAAATGAAATAATAATAACAACAAAAATAGAAACAATAGCAATTATAATGAAAAGGAGAGAGAAGTTGGGAGAAATAAAATCCAAAGGGAAAGGGGAAAAAACCCAAGTGACGCCCAATAGAATTCTCAACACTGATGCTGACAATTGCTGAGCGGTGCCCAGCCGGTCCCCAAGCAGTGATCCACCAGCCCACACCAACCCCCCCCCCAGTTCATATACTGAGCATGGCGCTCTATGGTATGGAATATCCCTCTGGCCAGCTGGGGTCAGCCCTGGCTGTGCCCCCCGCAGCTTCTTGTGCCCCCAGCCTGCTGGCTGGCAGGGCCTGAGGAGCTGAGAAGTCCTTGAGTTGGTATAACCACCACTGAGCCACAGCCGCAACCAGCCGCGGGCTGCCAGCACCGCTCTCAGCCGAGCCCAAAGCACGGCACCGCACCAGCTGCTGGGGAGGAAATCACCGTCCCAGCCAACACCAGGACACCAACTTTTGACTATCTTCCCCACCCCCACCCCACCCCCATTTGACAGGAGTTTCTTTTATTTCAGTTTTGCTCTGTAAAGCTGCAGCTGCCAGCGCTGCCCCATGGCACCAGCAATGTGAGCTGGGCAAAGCCAGAGGAGCTCTGGGGGCGCTGGATGGAGCGAGCAGGGCAGAGCTGTGGTGGGCGCCCTGCTGAGCTGCCGGCTCCTAGCGTGGCCCGAGACCTCTTGGATTTGGGGTCCAAGCAAACCTGCTAGGGCTAGAAATATCCAACTGTTGGTCCAGGGCTGTCACCTGTAAGATTTGGCTGTGGCTTAGAATCAAATACCTCTGTATCGGGTCTCCCTTGAACAGGGAAGGGGTAAAGGGGAGGAGGAAGGAGCACTGCCAGCAGAGCACATCTAGAGAGGGCAGGTACAGGACGGAGTGAAGGTGATCGGGGTGAGCCGAGGGATCAACAGAGCTTGGCGGGACAATAAAACTGGAGCTAAGAGCAGAGCAGGAGCCTCTCCCTGCAGGGGCAGCCCCTGCTCCTTCCCTCCACGCTAGCAGGGAAGGGCTGGGGCACTCCGGCCACAGAGCCCATCCAGACAGTGATGCCGGGGAGATGCCACCTCTCCAGCGCAGAAGGCAGCTGCGCAGCAGCCATTAGTGCAGGTAGCAGTGTCGTGCATTGCTTCATCTCCATTTACCCCAGGTCTTTTTGCTGTGCTCTCCACTGTTTCTGAACACGGTGCTGCGGCCCCGCTGCACGCCACCCTGGCACACGGAGCAAAGCAGGCTGCAGCCCCGCTCGGCCAAGGCGCTGCCGAGACCCCCCCACCAAAGAGAGAGACCAGCCCCGTGGTGCTGGCTCTCAGCACACGAGATGTGACAGCCCCAAAGGCTGGCAAGTGACCGCCAGCCTCTGCTCTCACTCCTGCTGGCCCACTGGCAGCTCCCACCAAGCGTTAGTCTGTGGAAAATATTCACGTCATTCTGGCAGATGGGGCATCAAATGGTTGAAGGACATTAACATCAATTATTTGTCTCAAAGTCCACACCTGTTCCATAATAGTAGAACTAAAGGCTGATAAAAATGTACTTATTACTGTTTTTCTCCAGTTGCAATATCTCATCTATGTAGACAAGGCAAAAGAGTGAGCAATATGTGCTCTTGCATGCACGACAGTCATAAAGACTGCATAATTACTGACAATTCTTAGTCTAAACAGTTTTGCAGATGCTAAGAAAGAAATACACTGCGAGAAAATAACTCTTTAATATCTGTTAAATGCTTTTAAATGCAGTACTATCTGCTGAAGAGTTACAACATCACACGCTGCGGCTGAGAAGCAGCTCTCTGGGTTCCGAGTGGCCCTGGCCCTGGGGCGCTGTTACTGCCCATCCCTGGAAGCTGGGCGCGGGTCAGTGGGCTTCTCTCCTCTGCTAGAAACAGCCAGGGCAACGGCAATCCGCAGGCAGGGAACATCAAGTTCTGCTCTGACAGACGAAAGGAAAGAAACACAGAAAATCAGAAGAAAGTACGGACGGTGAAGTGGGGAAAAAGAAATGGAAAGCAGTACGTTATGTTGTAGCATTGTTCTCATCCAGCCTCTTTCTCCCCTGAATTAGTACGGCGTTTTGCTTTGGTAATGGTATGTTTCTTCTCCCATATGATTTGTTTTCTCTTATCCATCTTCAATTCCAGCTTCTGTTAATCATCGTGACTATTCCATTTGTAACTCTGTCATCAGTCACCTCTTACAGAACAGTATTTGCTCCGCTCCATACAAAGCGGATAAGCATTCTAAAACACGAGTAGGTCACAAAGCTGGTTTTAAAATGGGATTTTGACAAACATGTGCTACTGAATTCCTCATTGAAATGTTCTGAAAGGAGACGACGAAAGTTGAAAGATAGCTGGGTGTCTCATTTCCTTGTCATCATTTCTGTATGGTGTCCATAGAAGGGACATAAAGGGGTTTTGTTTCCATTGAACTTTTTTAAGATTTCTTGATTTTAAAAAAAATAAATATTTGTTTTGGAGTTTTTTTAACATCACCAAATTTATCCTTGCTCTGGAAGACTCAGTAGATGACTGAAGAACAAGTAGGAAGCTAATTACATCAAGCAATGAGATAAAACTCAAGCAGCTGAAATACATAAATACATTAAGCCACACTGCAGATCATGGTTGCTTTGTATTTTTAACACAAATTTCATAAAAAAAAACCTCTGACAAACACTCATCAGAAAAAGATGTCTCCATCACAACTGAAGTGATGTTCCAACTGAAGTCTTCTACACCTCTGAGGGAAAAATATCATCCCTCTTTCTGTTACAATACTGTTGAGGTAAAACCCAAGACTCATTTTTAAGTCAGGCCTTTCTAAATAATAAAGATGAAAAACACTTCAAGAGGAAAAAAGATGGAGGAAAGAGAATACCCTTTTCCCTGCATTTTTTTTTGTTGTTGTTTTGAGGGGTTTTGTTTGTTGAGCACTGTAACTTTGGACTCTCAGTTATTAGAAAATGTGTGTACTAAGCATTCCCAAGCAATATGGAATATTGCCAAGAAATAATGACCGTTTTGATGAATGCACTGGGAAAATCCAAGAAGCCATCTGGATGTCTGTACCCCACCTTGCTGATTTAATGTTACTATTTTTTTCCTGTTTCAGTAGCTCATTTATTTTGCCATATACTTTATCATGGAAACACAGAATTTCTTTGTTGGACATATTTTAATTTTCTTTGCATTTCTGTGATCATCAGAAATCTGCCTTGTTTTGAATTACTTAAGCTAAACAAGTCCATTCTCCTTGGGCTTCCTCTTGACATTTTTCTCAATTCCTATTACCACTGTGTATTTGTTGACATTATATTTGGTATCTGTGCCTGTATTTTGTTCATTTAACAAGATACATGCTTGAATCAGGCATCTACATCTATGCAGAAGCCTCTAGTAATCTATTTTGTTGTAACTTTTGGGCTGGATGCTAGCCATCATCTCTAATTTGTCTTCTCTAATTTGTTCCACACTAAGAAGACAAACACAGTTTTAGAGTCTTAAATTCTGCTTTTTCCTTTGTGACATAACGCTGGTGAAGATGTACACCATCCGCCAAACATGTATTTGTGTTGATTGCTTTCTGATGTGCCATGCCAATTAATGTGAGAAGAAACATATTAATTAAACAGTGAATTCGCAGCACCACTATTATCCACTGTTAGCAAACTTTCTTCTGGTTCTCAAGTTTTACTTTCCAGCAGGGAGTAGGAACATTATCATTCGGTATTGGTAGCCAATATTAATGTTGGTAAAGACCAATATTTAGAGTAAATGGTTCAATTATTCTTTTCCATTCCTTTCTTTTCCCTGAAAAGAAAACAACAATTGTAATTGCAGTAATTATGATCAGTCTTTAAATTGTTCTTTCCCTAATATCAATTTTCATGATACTTGTGGGAGTGTAGTATCTTTGTCAAACACAACATCATTGTGTCCTGCCAAATGTGGTGGAAATGGAAGCAGCTGAAGCTCCAGGGAAGGACTGATGGACGGATAGCATCTCCACAGAAACACCTCCCTGCCTGCACACTTTACAGAGCCAAAGCCAGCCAAGAGGCCAATATCAAGGAAAGGAATGAACCTCTACCAGGAGAACTGTCTCTGAGGTGAACATCAGATGGAAGCACTGAAATCCTCCCGGGTAAAGCTGCGAAGTCCACCAACCTGAGTCACTCACATAGCTGTGTAAGTATTCCAGCTTGTACTGCGTAAGGAAACACAGAAAGGAGCTGCTGTTGGCACCTACCAACAGAACCACCTGTGGAAGGCGAATAGAAAAAAGTCTGTTTTCCTGGATGGAGAGGGCTGAGCAGGCTGGTGCTCATCCAGGCACAGAAATGTCTTGGTCGCCACAAAAGAGAGATGTCTGAAATCTCTGATCAACAATGAAAACGCCTACAGCTCTGAGATGTCTGTAAGATTAGGAATCAGAAGGGCAGTTCACCAGGTCTTTCCTTTGGATTTGGGTACTCTACATTTTTTTCCAGACCATTCTGCGTCTTTCTGAAGGTAGGTCCCTTTTTAGAGCTGCTTAGGAAATAGAATTAATGAACAAAGCTCCAACACCAACATTTTTCTTCTTGACTGGTAACATTTTCAAACCAATACTAAAGGCTACTGCGGAGCGTGCCCTTGCCACCAAAAGAAGCTGAGCAGAGCGCCCAACATCAGACACGGGCAGCTCTGCTCTGAGCATTTAAGCTAAGGAGGTACCGCAAAACAAAACACATCCAATTAACACAATTTATAAAAAAAATCTCAAAGCCCTGTCTCATCTGCAGAACAAGCATCAGCCAGCAGAAACAGCGGGACGGGTTTATCCTCATTCTTCGCTGCTTCTCTGAAGTGCAGAGAATGTGTCCCCAGGGGCCATGGTCAGCATAGCCAGTATGATGACGACAGCAATGTGAACCAAGGTAGCAGCCTTTTTTTCCTGGCCTACAGCCAACATTACAGAAGTAATATGCAGCAGTTGCTCTCCATATGTATTTAAATTTTAATCTCTGTGGCCAGCATGTCACATGGGCACTGTCCTAGAGCATAAGAATACCTGGAGTTGTGACATCAACGTCCCACAGCTTCATCTCTACCAGTGGGGAAGAAGAACCATCCCGAATACTCCTCAACCAGCAGATCCCAACACCCCTTTCTCATCCCAGGGATGCCCTTGGCCCCTCTCCGCAGGGTGGGCAGCACCACTGCCAGGGTGGTGTCCACAGGCCAAGGCAAGACTCCATGGCTGCGCCTTTGGGCTCACTACCATTCAGAGGGAGAAGCAGAACAAGAGCCTGCAGGAAGCACCAGCACCTGGGGGCAGTGGCAGCCCAGCAGTTCCAGGCTCCACTCTGCTAACCTGTCCCCCCTCAGCTGTGGGGTGTCACTCTGGCAGCCCCAGAGTACATACAACCAGATGGCTACATCCTTCTCCACCGCAGCCATCGCACCTGGGCACAGTCCCCATCAAGCATCTGGCTCAGGAACAGCAGCAATAGTCAGTGCCAGCCAGGAGGCACTGAGACTGCCGCCCCCCTCCTCCAAACACAAAGCGTGGGAGTCTCCAGAGGCAGTGATGCCCTAGGGCATGGCAATGGCCTCCAAGTCATGGTAGGTTTTCTTCCAGACAACACAAGGTACTCCATGGGAGGCAAAGGGTAAAAGGCTCTTGGTGAGGGGCTCTTCATTCTCCTCAAGCCCCTCCAGGTGCTGGGTGTAGAGGTGACACAAACTTCTGTCTCACCCCTCTTCTTTCCACTGCTGCTCTCCTCATTATCATGCCCTTGTTTGCCCTGAAGAAGCTGGTATTTCCCAGCTGTATGGCTGCAGAGGACAACTACCTCAGCCCATGAGATCCCAGCCAGACGGTGGGGCAGGATGCAGCTCTCTGTGCTGCAGAGTCCTTTATCATTCAACATCAGGAATCTTCTTGTATATCCACAGTTCCTCAAGGGATAATCAGGGCTTCCCTTGCTGGGCCTGGGACACTTCTGAATTGACTGCTTTCTAGCCCGGGGTCATCAGTCCTCCAAACAGTGAAGGATGGAAGTGGTCACAACACAAGCAGTTGCCCACCTCACCTGGGGGACACCACACTGGGAGGAAAAGGGAAAAATTGTTACCTCTCCTGCCTCCTTCCTCCATGCATCTCCTTTGGAGACCCAAACCCTTGTCTTGTGGGCAGATGGAGAGCACACTAGTGGGCCAAACATCTCACATCCCTTGAGAGAAGACAGAACTCCTCCACACCCCCAGAGAGGGCCACTTCAAGCCATGGCTGGACCCTCAAAGACAGCCAAGAGGGCAGGGCTGGCCTCAGCTGGCGAGGAAGAATGAGATCATTGCCATCTTCCTCTGGGAAGGGCCAAGCCATGAGACTTCAGAACAGTCCACCCATCTCTGCACCTTTGGTCGCTGCGGTCAGCACTGAATTTGAGATCCTTGGCCAGTGGGAGGATGGCCCCTGTCTTTGACAAGACTGACCAGCCTCCAAGAGAAAGTCCTGGACTCTGGATGGTCTCTTCTGGTTCAGACAGTCCAGCCCGGATTGTGCCTTCCCCCACCAGCTCTGAGAGGTCTATCATTCTACACCAGTGACACAAGAGGTCTCTTGCAAGACTGCCTTGAACTACTGGTGTTTTACAAGCCTCTCCTCAGAACCTAGAAGCTCTCTGGAGTAATCAAGTCCCTCACGATGACCGACAAGGGGGAGTCTCCCTGTTGAGCCCCAGCTGTACAGAACTCACCCCCAAGCGCAGGCAGAAACCTCATCACTGCAGCATCACTAAAACTGGGGACCCCTGGGTCTACAGCCAGTGAGTCTGGCCAACCCCATGCTGTTTGCCTGGTGTACAGCATAGAACACTCACATTATACCCCCATCTCCTACCTCAGGTGAGTCCCACAGGAGGGTAGTCCCCCCCAACACCTGGCTCCATGGAGATACCTCTCCATGACCTGTCAAAATCACAAATGACCTCAGTAAGCCCTGAGCAATGCCATGAGCTCCCTTGAAAACACCTCTGCATATCCATGTGTCAACTGCTCGACCTCCTCCCCCTTACACCCAATTACAACACATGGTTGTAGGACCACTCATCAGGAGAGGACAAGGTATCCTGGTGGCCGGTTTCTACTCCAAGCTAATTCCATGGACCATGAGGAACATCAGCTGGAAAAATCCTCCATCAAGCAGAAGGCCCAAGTTTGCTCACGGGACTCCCCGACTCACGTTTCTTACGCAATGGGAGTGAGACTGGTGCCTCCGTACATCAAGCCTGCCAGTCTCCTGGCTCCTCCAGAGCTTGTTATCAAGATTCTGGCTGCACTTCTCACATCTTCACTTGTACAGTTTCCATCCCAAGATCTACTAAATTCTGCACCCTCCTCATCAACTTCCCCATTTCTCCCCAAGCTGGCCACCTCCAGCTCCAGGAGGAGGAAAACCCAAGGTACCAGCAACCAGCAGTACTATTTCTGTTCCCTTGTTCTGGGCAGGGCATCACTGGGCAGCATCTACCAGCCCCTGGACACCATGGAAATGCAGGGGTGTTCTGCTCGCTGTTTCTCTCTGGTGCCTTATTTTCCTGGGTTTAGCCTTAGTCTTCACTCTGCTCTCTTTTCTTATTTTTTCCTTCTCCTCCACCCACCACCCCACCACCATCTCAGTGACTTGTCTTTTTTTCTCCCTGGTTTCTTTTCTTCACTCTCTTCTTCTTTGGGGGGGAGGTGGGAAAGTAGGTATTTAGTACTTGTTTGGGATGGATATCAGCTTGTCCCCAAAGTGGGAGTTCATGTCTAAGAAAGTGTATAAGAATAGGGGAAACAGTAGTGATATTTTCCCAGAATACTTGTCCTAGCCTGCCACGATTTACACCTCAAGTAGTTCCTGAGACAGAGATGTCACCTCTGTATTTAGTCATCTTTAAAGGAGTTTTCTTCTATTCATCTGTTCACTTTTTAAACCAAAAAAAATATTTTAGTACCCACAGAATCCTGCGTCAAGGAGTTCTGCAGCTTAACTCTGCATTGTATGAAGAAGTGCTGGCTTTTGTCTGTTCGAAACTTGCCACTTGCTAGTTCCATTTGATGTATAGATTTTGTTTTGAAACAGATAATGAAAGTCTTCCCTCCTTATTTTCTCCATGCTGCTCATATCACAGAGGAAATTCATTATTTTATAGATATCCGTCATAACTTCCCCTAATTATCTCTTTTCCATACTTGAGAAATCCCTGTCTATTTAAATGGCTCCTCACACATAAGCCATACCATACTTTTGATTGTCTTTGCTGCCCTTTTCTGAATCTCTTCCAGTTCAATTATGTCCTTTCTGAAACAGGAATGGACAATCAAGGGCAATACATCACATTCAAAACAATGGCAGAGTATGGATTTCTGCACAGTATAATGCTGTTTCTCATTTTATTCTCTATTCTCTTCCTAATTACTAACATTTGATTGGAATTTTTACTGAGAATTAAGCTACTCATTATAACCCCAAGATCTTGCTCTTGCATGGAAATAGTAAACTCGAAACCTCCATTGCTGCAAATGTAACACTAGAATTGCTTTGCCTGTGTGCATCATTTTACATTTATCTACATCAAATTTCACCCATAATTTTAACACCTAGTCATTTGATATTGTGAGATCCTTTTGCAAAGCTCTGCATACAGCTCTTCATTTGCTCCCCCAAATGATGACTGTCATTATCATACTTTGCTACCTCATTATTTACCCCCCTTTTTCATATCATTCATGGATACACACAAACCTGAAAAAAACATTCCTGTGAAAACCATCCATTTCATCTAATCCTTGTTTGTCGTCTTTACCCAGCCACTTAATAATTTCAGGCGCTTCCCTTTGATTCAACAGCAGATTCATGTCTTGAACAGCCCGAGGCAGGTGACCTTTACAGGGGTGCTTTGCAAATCCAAGTAGACCACTGCCACTGGGTCTCCTTTGTCCCTTCTATGACTTACAAGGCATGATATCCTTAACAACAGTAGCGTCGGTGCTTCCTCATTTGTCCATGCATGCACTAATTCTGTTCTTTAAAGTTTATTAGACTGCTGCTAGGCATATCTAGCCTACAGTTTGCCAGATCTCAAAATAATTTTAAAAACTAGCACCACAATTAGCTACCTTCCAACCTTCTCATACCAAAGTAATTGGAAGGTGTCACAAATCCTAATCAGCTCTTCAGCTCATTCAGCCTCAGATTTCTCCAGAAGTCTTGCATGAATACCGTCTGATGACTTGTTACGTGTCTGCCTGCCTGCTCTACAACCTCATTTACTGAGGCTTTGAATTGAAGCTGATCTTCTGTTGCATACCCAACAAGGAAAAGTTCCACAGGATAAAATTCCACAGCTTCCTCTAGAAGGAACAGATACACAATTTTTCTTTGGTTTTTGTTGAGGTTGGGGATGGGGGGGGGGGGGGGGTGTCTGCTATGGTCTCTGAGTCCCCTGAAGCCTCTTCAGGAGTAACATCATGCACTAAGGCCTCCTGATCACTGCACAAGGCAATGAACGGCTCCCAAAGTAAACATTTAACGTGCCAGCCTCCCCATAGGGTTAACCAAGTCCCTGCTGCCACTGCGTTCCCCACCTTCACAGCCTCCTTGATCTTCCTCTGGCCATCACAGACTCCTGCCACCATCCTGGTCAGCCACCCGAAACTGTCAGGCGTGTCATCCCTACAGCAGTTTTTCCCATGGGGAATGTCAATCCACATGCCAGCCATTTGGATCAGCAAGCTATTTTCTCCAGTTTAGTCAAGATATTTTGCACTGAAACTTCTCCCATAAGCCATGTCTGATGAGCATCTGTGGGTACAGCCACATCTTCCCAGGATACAGAAACCATCTTTTCTTTAAAATTCTAGTCTGCTCCCAGACTGGAGAACTTGCGTCTGAAACTCACAGAGAAACATCCTGATCATCTAATCTGACCTCATTAAAATAAGAGACGCTAAAAGTATCCCCTTTGTTAATTATACTTTCTGTTGCTGTGCTTGAACTAGATTATTTTTTTAATCTTAGTTTTTATGCATTCAGATGACAGAGGACTCAATATAACTCTTAGTAAATTATTTCCAATAGTTAAGTATTTTTACCATTTGATTTTTTTGCCTCATTTCCAATCTGAATGTATCTGCATTCCTTCCATCACATCTTAACTGTTTTCTGCCAGGTTGAAGAGTCAGATGGTTTTGAGGGTATTTTTCTTCACTCAAACACCTAGAGATTGTCATCAAGTCACTTCTGGAAGTTTTCATTCACGGTTCCATGTTTATTTTCTGGCCGTTCCTCAGCTTTGCAGTACTTCTCGAAGTGATAATGAAAGAATTAGGCAAAGCAGATGAAAAATAATTTTTTCACAGGTGCCAAACGCAGAGAAAATATAACCTTCTCCCCTCCTGTTCAATATTCAGCTCTTAACAGATCAAAGAGCCACTTCAGCTTCTTCGGCTGCAGCACCACAATAGTAGCTGTTGACCTACCGATCCTCTGCTCAGATATCTATAAGCCTTTGCAGTGTGACTGCTTTCTAGCACAGAGCCCTGGTCCTGTAAATGCTGCTCACACCCTGTCGTAAGGTACATGACCTTACCTTTGGATAGACTGAAACACGCTGTCTGTCAAGATTCAGTACCCCAAATGACTCAGATTGTTGCATACCAGTGATTTATCCTTTTCATTTGTATTTTCATTTTTAGCAGTTCTTCCAGTCTTTGTAGATTCTACCAAGTTTATCAGCATTTTAGATTTCCCTCAGGATTTTGAGCAATATGTTAAAATCAGATGGTACTGACAACTGTATTGAGAAATGTGGGATCACACAAGAAACAGAAGCTTTTCAGCAATGATTCTTTGTTACTGTTTTGCTATCTATTGAATGTTGATGCCCTCAAAATGTACCTTATTCATATGTTAGACAAAGAATCATGTGGTACTAAGTTGGTTGCTAACCAATTAGTGGTTTTATCTTTTACAAATATAGTATTCTAGATCAATTCCCATGACTGTAGGCAAAGGCACTTCTATCACAGAAGTATTTGGCTGCAGGGAGTCCCATAAAAGTTGTGAACTGAAGTTAGCTTGGCAGGACCTGTTTTGCATATACCCACTCTGACTGGCATATGTTCTTCTGATATTTTATCAGGAATTTTATCAGACTGACAAAACCAAGTAACGAGGTTAAGTTGGGATAGAGCCCCAGCTTTTCACTTCCAGATCTTCCTCACTATTTCAAGATTTACTGAAACACAAAGCTTTAACTTTTTATCCCACTGCTTAAAAATACTTGAGGGCAAGTAATCTTGAACTGGCTGTTGTTAAGTATCAGTCTAAAATCACGACTGCTTGCTGCTGGAGAGCATGTCCTTATAAAATGAGCTGAAAACTCTTTTTCTCCTACTTCCCCCCCAAGAAAACAGGCCTAAAATATTTATTGATTAGTTCACTTTTTCTGCTTCTATGAACATCAGTCTACAGAAGTCAGACTCCCAGCTCAATCACATCAATGAAATATTACTCATTACTTCCATTTTTCCATCAGCTACTTTGTAATTTCTCGCATAACCATGAACACTGCTGATACCCTTCCCCACGTCTTCTAGTACGGATTCCTTACAAAGCCAGGCTTACGCGACTGTGCTGTTCCTTAGCCCTCTCCCTACAACTTCGAGACCACCAACCTATTTCGGTAACCCTGGCAAGACAGAGGGGGGTCTCTGACATTGTCACTTTGCACATGCCTCACCACAGCCGGCTGCTGGGCTTGGGAGACGGTCTCTGCTCGGATCCCGACCGGCAGAAGTAAGTTCTTACCCCACAGCTCTTGAGTTTTTTGAGAATGGCTCGAAAGAGAGGCCAGCCTGGGAAGAAGTAGCAGTAATGGAGCCAGACCAAGCACCAGGCAGTCTGATCCAGAGGGAGGGGCGTCCCTTTGTCCCTCTGCTGCATGTGCCCCCCCCCGAGGTGAGAGAGGAAGGGGGTACCCGGTGCCCTGCCAGGTGTCCCCATACTCCCTCAGCACGGCGCCTGGTGGTGGCGGGTTCTGCACAGGGATCTGTGCTCCCTGCCCTCCCACCTGTGTGACCCCCAGAAAGTGGATACAGCCCTAATGTCACGACTCAGCTTCCTCCTGCATGACCCTGTCCTCTTCGAGGCTTCTCCCTCTCTTTCCTTCTTTCACCGACTTGCTTCTGTGTCAAAGGTGGAGGAGGAGGAGGGGGACACCGGCCCCCCGAGAGGGCGTATGGGTGCAGACTGGGCATCTCACTTTTTCAGACCAAGCGTGAAGGCTATCCTTTCCATGCCAGATCTCACTCCACACACCTTCAGATCCATGGGGAAACAAGTAAGGAGGAAAATGAAGGGCATGTTCACCGACAGCCCCTGCTGCCTGCCCCCCTGCTGCCAGTCTCCGGTCCTGATCCCACCCTGCGGAATCTAAAAGGCCTGGATTAGCGGGGGGCTGGTCTCTGGCTCTATTTCTCCCACCATGGATGCTATGAGCCATTTGTTTAGACTTAGTATGGTGCACACATTGAGAAAGCAACACAGAGAGGATGTACTCCTCCCTCCGACAGCACGCTGACGGCTCCTTGGTGGAGGGGAGCCCAGCACCCCAGCTACGGGCACTGGCAAGCCAGGTCTGAGCCAGGGGCTGCGAAGCGAAGAGCACTGCCTTTGGCATCCTGCACGGCAGGTGACTGACACTGTGCCTGAGCTAAATCACTTCAGCTGTCTCTTGCAAAATTACCAGACCAAAAAAGCATGGGGAGGACTTCAGCTGACAGTGGGGCTGCCGTGGGGAGGCAGCCTGTGGCACACGGTACCCTCAGGAGTCACAGGGAGGTGGTGGTGGGGAAAGGTACAAGAGCATACTAAGGACATGTAAAAGACCTGGGGTCCTCTGACAGAACAGGACCAAAGTAACAGGTCTAACCTGACTCGGAAAGGCAACCACTCCAGGCTTTAGATCCTGAGCATAGGATCACAGGATAATTCAGGCTGGAAGGTACCTCTTGAGGTCTGAGCTCCTGCTCAGAGCAGAGTCAGCTATGTGGCTAGACCAGGTTGCTCAGGGTTTTATCCAGTCTGGTCTTGAAAACTTCAAAGAATGGACACTGCACAGCCTCTGTGGGAAACCCCTTCCAAAGCCTGACGTTCCTCGTGGTCAAAAAGCTTTTCCTGATACTCAGTGCAAGCACCTCTAGTTTCTCTTCCCCCACACTCCAAAAGTATTACCAGTTTTTAATTTCTTGGAATATATTTCCACCATTTAATGTCACTTCACAAAACATATTTGCTGCAGGCTTCTGTGCAAAGACAAGAGAGAAATCAGAGGCATCACCAGAAAAACCAGAGCAACCTTGAGCTTTCTATCCATTTTAATCCATTCAAGGAATTAAGAGAGATCCTGCCACACTAGTTAGAACAGCTAGAACTATTAGGAGATGTCTAAGCTGTGGTCAAAGGTGCACTTCCAATGCATTCAAGCACCTATGCAGGCCTGAAATCTTACATTTGGCTAACTCAGCTACTGACAGTAATCAAGCTGATCTTTGCATTTAGTTGGCACTCAAATATCTACAAGTTCCCAGCTGGATTTTGCAACCTTAGCTGTCCAGCAGCCTCAGCAAAAACCTCCCTCACGTTCACTGAAGTTGAGTCCCAGGTAGGACGAGAGTCACTCGGCAGCTCCCTAAGAACTACGATGGGCTAACTATCACTGATACACTGAGCTGATGTGTAGCTCCGACCAGAGGCTGGAGCCAGCTGCAGTGCTCACTGTGCAACTGCTACCATACCATTGCACGCACAGCACATGTATGGCATTGAGGCGTGAGTGGGTACACCTGTGGAGAAGGCAACTGGGTATCAGTTTCACCTTTTAAGATCACCTTTCTGCTTTTTTCATACCCTAGGAGATCCTAATCTGATCGTTGCCATTGTGATTTCTGATGTCCTCTATAAGACTGAAAGATGTTATATGACTCTTACTTCAATTTTACGCATACGGAGCTGCTCTGCTATGACCCTCTCAATTACTTTTCCCCGGGGAGAAATAACCAGAAAGCTCATATTTAGGAAAGAAAATGTGAAGTTGCACATCACTAAACATGTGCAAACTATGACATCTAACTAGACCATAGTAAAATGTCCCTGCGGGAGATGGAGAAATCATGTGGCTTGCTTAAAACTGGAATGGAAAAAGGCCCGGAGCAAGCTCAGGGCACAATCCTGCACTGGCCCTTGTGTGGTGAATAAACTAAATGTGACTGATTACAAGCTTTCTATCACTAATTAAAACCTCCCAAGTTCTGAGTTCAAAATCTGCCACTTGAAAATTCCAAGGTAAAACCAATACAACTGCACCACCCTCCTATCTCTAGGACCTACCTGGTCTTGGAAAGGCAACACAGAGCCCGTCTGTTGAACTGATCCTGCAAAAATCTAACCAGGTGTGCTATACAGCAAGAACACAAAGCTCTACTTGTGCTAGGCTGTTAGTTTCCAAACACATCCTCAAAGCCCAAACCTAACACTTAAAGGCACTCATCCCTCAAAACGGGTCCGAAGGATCCTCCCAATAACTCCAGCAAGGCTGGAGTGAAAAACCTAAGCTGCCAAGTAAGAATCACCCTGACAAACCTCCATAGGTGGGGGAGTCCAAGTAAAACTCAAGGATCCCACCATCACCCAGTCCAACCTCTAGGGCTTGAAACAGATGAAGTCCCCACTGAAGCAGTACCACTTTCACACAAAGCATCAGTCACTATTACTGCTTTCATATCTGACTCCCATAAAGATCAGAATCACGGATGCGCAATGCCCCTTAACACGCACCTTCATAATACGAGATCAAGAAAAATTCCTCCATTAACTACATAAATAGGTCCCTAACGCCCACTGTGGTCTCACCATCTAGAAGGAGCACATATTGCATAACCCAAAAGTCACTACAGTATGGAAAGTCCAGTACCTGTACCATTAAGGCCTGTATTTAGGGAATGCAATCTACAGACAAAACGAATTTTCAATTATCGCTATTCTAACATTTTAATGCATAGATGCTCTTTTGTATTTTCAACTGTGCCCACATATCCATATGACATTTATAAAGATATATAAATACAGTATTCCCATACAGACAGATATATATATACACAAGAACAGTAATTGCAATAGCTCAGGTTACACAAGGCTTTTTTGAAACACAGATTCCAGGTCACAGATCATAAGAATGCTGCCATGCCCAGGAACAAATACCTGTGTGGGTAAGTACGACAGCTCCACCACATCCTGGAGTGGGGAGTGGATCTTACCAGGTGTGCGCCTGTTCTTTATCTGCTCAGCATTGTGGGAAGAGGGACCAAGAATTGATGCTGCTAGTTTAAACACACATCGATAAAAGGGGTATAGACAATTTGCCAGCTGACAAGATAATAATGCCCTTGGCAGCATGTGGGTGTGGAGGATATGGGAAAGGCAGAGGCAGGAGGCAATACATGCTTTGATATGCTACAGAGACAGATCCAGGTGAGCCCAAAGAATCTTGAAGGAAAACACTGCAGTGATCTTTGCCATGTGGATGTTACAGAAGACATAAGAGATTTCTTAGGTCATGAGGATGTTTGAGACTGGCAAGAGACACAGGCTAGATGTGGGAATAAATCCCAAAGTGGCAACTGGAGTCTGCAGCGTAAAGTTTGCTGCTGCAGGAGTCGACGGTTCCCTGGAAGTGCTCACAAAGGGTCTGCCCCTCCAGCCAAGGAGCGTCACCCGCACCGGGCTTTGACACAGCCCCTCGGGTTTGTTTCGGGGAGGTAGTTCAGCCGCCTTGCCCACAGACGTCACAGTGCCTATGTGCCTTGTGGAAGGGCTCAGAGAGCACCGTGCCCTACGAGCCATGGTTTTCTCTCGGAGGCCTTTTTGAGTGGCTTGAATGACACATCCCCACGTAACTGATGTCCGTGCATGTGTTTTGCATAGAGGAATTTTCCTGTGGGGAGGAAAGTGTGCCACGGGATGCTGGCTTTGCCTGTCGAGACCCGCACTTAGGGACCAAGGGATATCTCTCGGTACCGCATGTGTGTGGGAGGGGGGAGCTGGGTTACACAGCCCAGCGGCCCGGGATCCTCCGCTGTGAAATGTGCGTGGCCCAGCGGGAAGCTGCGATTCCTTCCACCGCGTCCCCTCGCAGCGGCTCTGGGGAGTGAGGGGATCCGGGCTGGCCCCCAGGGATGCTAACGGCGGGGACGGGAGCCGGACGTGCGGCTCGGGCAGCCCCGGGCAACAACGAACCGCCGCCGGGCGAAGGACGCAGCCGCCGGCCGCACGCTCCGCTCCCGCTGCCGGCGGCACGCCCCGCACCCACCGCCCGCGCCCCGCTCCGCGCTCATCCACCGCCCGCGACCTTCCCCCGCGAGCACCGCCGTGCCCGGCCACGGGCGTGCCCCGGCCCCGCTGCCAACACCCAGGCCGGCGGCCGCCCGCCCCGCCGCGGGGGCCGGGACGGCGGGGGGTGGGCGACGGTGGCGCTCAGCTAATGGCGCTGGTCGGGCCCGGGGCCGGCCGTGAGGGGGCGGCGGGGGACGACCCGCCACCCTCCGTGCCGGTGGCCGTCGTGCCAGTACCCGGGGCGGGGGCCGCGGCCGCCCGAGCATCCTCCCGTGCCAACGCCTTACCCACGGTGCGGGACCCGATGCAGCCCATCACTCCGGCGGGGCTCCGGGGGGAGGCAGCGGCCTCGGCAGCGCGGAGGAGGCGGAGGGAGGCAACGCGGCGGGCGGCTTGCAGCCGGTCCCCTCAGCGGCAGCCGCCGGGCTGGGTCATGGCCAGGTGCGGGCGCGGGGTGCCGCCGCCGGGGCGGCGCAAGCGGGAGGGGACCCGCGGGCCGGGTCTCACCTGCCCCCGCCGCCGCGCTTTGTCCCGCTCCCCTGCGGCTCCGCGGCCGCGGCCCTGCCTCCCCGGGCCCCCGCGCCCGCCCCCGCCTCGGCGGCTGCCGGCGGGGGGCGGCCTCGGATTGGGCTGGCAGCGCCGCTCCCATTGGCTGCCGCTCTCCGCGGCCCGGGGGGCCGGGCCGTGCCGTGCCGTGCCGTGCCGAGCCGAGCCGGACCGTGCCGTGCCGTGCCGCGTACCGAGGCGGGCCAGGCCGATCCTAGCCGGGCTGAGGCGTGCCCGGCCGGGCCGAGCCGAGCCGTGCCAACCCGGGCCGGGCCGCCCGCCCTCGGGGAGCGCGGACCGGGGCGGCGGCGGGCGGGCGCGATGCGGGGCGGCGCGGAGCCCTCCCGGCCGCCGGGGAGCGGAGCGGGGCGGGGGCTGGCGCAGGTGAGCGGCGGGGGGAGCCGGGAGGGGCCCCGGAGGAAGGGGCGCGGGGATGCGGGAGGCCGGGCGGGGATGCGGGCGGTGGGGACGGAGGCGGCCGGGCGGGGATGCAGCAGCCGGCGGTTTCCCGGTAACTACACTTGCCGGCCCGCCTCAGGGCCGGGCAGCCCGCCAGCGGCCGTCTCCCCCGGGGCTCCGTGCCTCGCTCGCTGCCGGCGGGACTGGGGGGCGGCCCGGCCCCGGGAGCAGCCCCGCCGCAGCCCTGCGGGGACTGCGGGCGCAGCCGAGGGGCGGGCGGCGGGACGGCGGCCCCTGCCCGGTTCCTGCCCGGCCCCCTGCCCGGTCTCCGGGCTCGCTGCGGCGCTCGGGAGGCGGGGGCGTCCCCTCCCCCCGGCGCCCTGCAAGGAGGATGCAAGCTGAGCCCAGTGGCAGATCGGTGAGGCCTTTCCCGCAACCTCCCCGCTGACACGGCAGCGAGGAGGGGGTTCTGCGCATGCAGGAGTTGCAGGGGGTCTGCCCCCTTTGCAGCCCAAATTCCCCCTCACCCAACAGCAGCGGCAACAGGCAGCGCCCCCCACCCCGCTCCCCCACTCCACGGGCTCTCCCCAGCCTGCTCCTTCATCCCCGAAATGCCCGTGGTCTGTCTCCTTCCCTTTGCACTCCCTTCGCCCCCAAAGCCTCACTGATCTCCCCAGCTTCCTTCCACCCATCTCTAGTCACAGCAAATTCGATTTTGCGGGTCGCAAACGAGCCACTTTGCTCTCATCCTTGGGCCTGGGCTTGTGTCTGCAGTGCTGAAAAGTCACGCAAGGCAGCTGAGCAGGCCAGCTGGCAGCAGGGATGGGGAGCACGTAAGTTGGGTCATTTTCCCGTTTACAACTCACAGTCGGCCTAAGGAAGGAGGGGGAAAGAAAAGATTAAAAAGAAAAAGACTTCACATAGAACATATTTTGCCTGACCCTCTGAAACAATAAGCATGAGATCTACCCACACAAAGGCAGTTTACAAACTAAAATTTATGTAGGAAGGACGTGGGCAGAAAAAGAGATAGCAATGTCTGAATATATGCAGCCATCGTATCTTTTCCGTTCTTCATGGTATTGAAGGTTCACTAAGCACGGTGAACGTGACACTGCTGAAGGGTGAGAGGCTCTAGTCCCCTCCTGCCCGGGTGCCTGGGGCCAGCAAGGGTCTGCTCTGGTGCTGCACCACCTCGCACTGGGCACAGCACAATAGATCTCTGCTGAGGGTGAAGTTTTCCCGTGGCTAGAATTCTCTCACTGTTTCACTCCTCCTTCTACCTCCCCCATATATTTCCAAACCTATCATTTTTCATCTAGTCTTTTTGAATGACTCATTAAAGATATTTCCTTCGATGTATCTGCACTCTTGAAATCAAAGTTGTAAAAATGTTGGGAAACCATAGATCTGGTGGAACTTCATGTTAACCAGAGGTGTTTCAGCATCTCTGAAAAGCAGATCTGTACTGACTTCTAGAGCTAAATGCAAGGGGAGGGGAAACAAAAGCAAATTGGAATGGGAAGAGCAATATTAAGACACAAGGCCTGTCTCAGTTAAGTGTTTTCTGAGTTAGTGGCTGCCTGGCCAGCTTTTGTCATCCCCGGCCTCCTGTGGCCAGACCGATCAGGACAGCTGTCCTCAGGAGCTTCACCGCAAACCTCACCAAGCAGCACCTGCATCTCATCCTAGCCTGAGCAGGTGTATTACTGACGCAGCTGTAGCCAAGTTCTTCTCCTCTGTTCAGAGCCATTCCAGTTTCATTTTAATCCCCTTCTCCCCCTCACCCACCCACCTGATCTAAATCTCTTCCTCTGTGAGCCTCCTCTCTGCCCTGGCAGTGGCCTCTGCCGTGGTTTCCTTTTCAGGGAAGATTGCAGGTATGTCACATCGAGTCTTCTTACTTTACTCCTCCTACATGATGCTTTAGGTTGACTACCCCTTTGTCTCAAACTCGAAGTCACACCCCAGGTCCCGGCAAGCAGGCATCTGGCTTTCCTTTCATTAAGTTATAACATGGTCTACATCAGTCTGTTCTGACTTCTGCCTCAGGGTGTGATTCCACAGGCAGGTGAGCAAGTCCCAGCACTTACCCTGCCTGAAAAGCACCTTTCCAGTTCTTGATGAGTTTGTGTTCTGCTTTAGCGAGGGTGGTCACTCACACAGGGATCTGGCAACGCCCACGCTGCCGCCAGGCAAGCATCAGGCATGCGTTGGGCAGGCGCAGCGGGGAAAGCAAACTGGAAAGGAGGAGGGTTATACCCAGGCATTCATTCATTCACTCCACGGAACTCTTGGCCCGTGTCATGGCTATCTCACGTGTCCTGATGCCACAAGCTATCTCCTTTTGTTACTTCTCCAATATCACTCAGCTGCTGGAGGCACTGCCTGTCTTGCCACCTACAGCCATGCTTTGTCTGCCATTTTTAACATGGTCGATTAAATCAAAAGGTAGGCTCTTCACCATCTTTCAGTTCTTACTCATACCTTCATTCGTTATGGACCTTGTGTACATGAATCTCCATATTTGAAGTAAACTTCACCCTCATGAGAAGCTGAGAAGACTCCGTTAGACTATAAGCTGTCAGTTTTGACAGTTGCTTGGCTCTTCCATACAATTCTGTGCAATAGGGAGCTCATCATCAGTGAACAGCATCTAGTTTTTAATAAGCCAATACCTAACTTTTACTTCCTAAATTCAATTAAAGTACATCTATCATACAGTAGCATAAGGAAACAGTAGCTATTTTACGTTCTGAAGAAATGCATGATTTAATGAGTTAACATATAAGACTGAATATTTGAACAAGGGACTAAACCAGCATAAATCTTAACTGTCCTGCACAGCTTCTGTCCTTGCTCTTTCTGAGCAACACCTTTCCCGCTGCTGTTGCAAGGAACAGGAGGTAAATGACAAAACATAAATGGTTTTGTTTACTTTGAAATACACTTTCTGACAGGCCCTGAGTATTTTCTCTAAGCATTGCAGGTACTTTCTTAAAGAATAAGGCTACAATTTCATGTAGTAAATTGTGTACAAAATAAGTTTTGTAAGCGCTGATTTCAATGCTGGTCTGAAAGGTCTTCATAAATGTAAGTTTTCACGCAGGGTTGGGAGAGGAAGACAAATTTAAGTATCTAGAGAGAGAAAGCATGGACAGATTCTTTCCATAGCTGGACATCTCAGAAGGAAGGAATGGCAGGGAGCAGCCACCTGCAACCTCCTAAATCATTTGTATGATGGGTGGAGTTATGTGCCCCTGTGTTCACTGTAGAGCTGCAGAGCTCCCCCTGCACAGACCCTGCTAGAGGGGTGCACTGGGCAATGGAGAAGGAAGCGCACCTGGGCTGTCCTGGGCTGCAGGTTGCTGCCCTTCGGGACCTCTGTCTGCAGAGCAGAGCTCCAGGGTTCACCCCAGGCCAAGGGTGCTGCTGGTGGGAGGGGACGTGGGGCAGCCTTGACCTTTGTCTTCCCCCACTCCCACACCTGTGCCGTGAATTTGACAGAGAAACTGCCTGAGCTGCCGTAACCAGCTGAGGATGCACACACCGCGGGGTGAGGACCCCCTGGTCTTGGGGCTGGGTGCCACGGTCAGCTGGGGACACCAACAAGGACCTAATCCCTCCAGCGGGGTCTTCCCCACACCCCTGCCCCCTGCACAGGCAGAGCCGCTGGAGGTCTGAGCAGGGAGGATGGGACAGGAAAGCTACAACAGTTCCAGCAAAGCCAAAGATCAGGACTTTGTGCCTGGTAGAGGGGCTGGTGACTGCACAGAGCCAAGCAGTTTCAGAGCAAGCTCTGGCTGCTAACAACTTGTTCTAAACTGAGGCACCACCATTGTAACCCTGAGGCATGCTTATGCTGTAAATTGTCAACTGTCTGCTTTTTAAGAGACAGCTGTTTAGCGTTGTTTATCTTTTCTATAAGCCATCGATGAATCTATTAAACCTATTTTTCCATATGTTCTCTATAGCTCTATATAAAGGTCTTATAAATTATAAATACTGGAACAGCTTCTTCCTAAGAAGCACTGCTTATAAAATACAGAGCTATTGTCACTGTTTTACCTGCTGAGTAAATTCATTCTTTTAATCAATTAATTATGAGGGATGCAGATTATACCACAGTGGGTAACGTGCCCCTATTGTCTCCCTCAGCTGCCATTTAAACCAGTTAAAATGAAAAAAAAATCACCAATGTAAATCTTGCCACCTAATGTTCCACTTCCAAGTAAATGTTGCTAATGCCCAAATAACTTTGAATGTCTTCCTTCTATCTCTCATCCTCACATCAGCTCCTGCCCCCAGAGGTCTCATGAGCGACCATGTCTACCCTTGCATGAAAATGCTCTGCAAAATTACTGTTCGCCTTCTTTGGCCCTTTTCAAAATTCTCATTTAAAATCCTGTGCCCTGACCAACTACTATCACAGAAAGACATGGAGAAACTTCCTATATGCAATTCTTGCATGACATGTCTTTAGCTGTGGAAAATATAGAGAGGCCTGTGAAATTCACGAGTAGGAGATGTTTACAGAAATAGTCTCTGTATCAGCTTTACAGAGGCAGGAATCATCCTCCCGGGACTGTTGCTCCATATGCTGCTCTGCTGGCCTCCTGCCACTGGCAGTATGGATTCCCCAGTAAATGCTGCTGCTGGCAGAGGGCTCTGTAATTGCTTCATCGAAGTAATGGAGTAGATGCCACAAGAGTTAATTCTACATCAAGCTGTATTAGCTACCGATAGGATTTTCGTGTGGACCGAAAAGGAAATGAGATAGCAACATGACTCATACAGTTCTTTCTTGTTCAGAGCTCCTTCAGTGCTGGCGACAAACAGAAAGGCTTTTTATGAGGTTCAAAGAATGAAAAAAGCAGTGCCAGCGTAGTTCGGCTCCTGAAGGTGGTGTGACTTAACTGACATACGTGGAAGTCTGGGTCCTTTCAGGCTGGGAAAATATTTGAGGCTGTGTGAATCAGCGGAGATTACAAGGGGCAATCAGTGGAGGGAGGTGCAGGTGCAGGACACGTTTGCATTGCACACTGTGATATAAGCTGGCACTTACGCACGCTCACGTCTGAGCGAATGTGCTCTGGTTCTGCCTGCACCCAGAGCTCATAAAAAACTTTATGAGAGCATATTATTTCAGTGCTGAGACAGAACCAGTCAATCCACCCTCTCAATGGTGTGTTTATTAGAAAACCCTCATGGGCATTTTGTCCCATATTGTTGAAGAGAGGTAACGGCGAGCACCAAAACATTATTTTTCCCTTCCCTGCATGGTGAATTCTCACATTGGCCTATGGTGCCGAAGTAGAGACACATGCTTGGGATATCCTGGCATCATCTATTGGAAACTGAACGTTGATGGAGTGTCCCAAATTAAGGACAGTCTCACGCAGAGGAATGAAATACTTTGATATTAGCCAGATAGCTTAAAAGCACACTCGTTTCAATGCAGGTTGAATCTTTAAAAATATATATTTCTGAAATAAATTTTAAGAACTCCTACAGTGGAGAGGTATGTCACCCCAGCACGTAAAGTGCATGCAAGCAGCGAGCTATCTGTAATGTAACAACAGGCAGTGCTCTCACTTGCTTTCCTGCAAGATCCCTTTTACGTAACCTAGCTTATTTGGCGGTATTCTATTAAAGCACAATCACCGTACTTTATAACACATAGGTTTGGTGTATTGGTACACACTTACATAAATGTCCGATGCTCAGCGTTCACCATTCTTTTCTCACCTTACCTTGATATTTGCCTTCCATTACTTTTTCTTAAGGATTTGTAGCCTCATGGTTTTCCAGAACAACACTGCTGTTGTGCAGATTTTTAGCAAGTGTAATATTCTCCCAGCATCTTTATCCATGTTTGATTTTTATCCAGAGTCATGCAGAAGTGTCATGTTCTGTTCTATATATATTAAGTAAGATGTCATCGTTCATGCAGTTGCCATTTCTAGACTTTTCAGAAGACATAGGAAAGGAATTTACCATCTGGAAGTGTGGCGGTGTGGTTTGTGCTGTTAGCATTTCCCAATGCCTCGGTAGCACACTGACCTGCCGCAGGCCATCGTGCATCACCCCCCACGCGAGCACCGGGAGCTGCAGCGTGGTGTCAGGGACCAGCCAGCCTGGCCTGCCCTGGTGGGCCAGCACCGTTCCGGCCCGTACCTTTCACAGATCTGTCCTGCACCCTCGTGTATCCTCACCTGGTGCCTGAGCCAGCCCCATGCCTGCTGGCACAGGGGAGAGTGAGGCCAGCTGGGCCATGCTTTGAAATTCCAGATTCTTCTGCCATAACCTGGGGCTTGGCCAGTGGCCATGCAGTGGGAAGATGAGTGAGTTCCCAGATAAGGGACTCTTTCCCACTCCCTCCCTGCCTGGAAGGGCTCAGCAGATACTAACAAATGAGGAGGCAAAAAGGAGGGGAATTCTAGGAATGTCAGGGAAAAGGAGCTTGGTGAACCTCTGGCAGTCACAGCATGAAGGTTACTACCTTCAGGTAGGTAGTGCCAAGGGGGGAGGTTGTAGGAGATGGCTTTGGAGGGTCAGAAAGGGTGCCCGATGTGCCCTAGGAAAACAGACACTGTCAATGGCTTAAATGCGAGGTGTGTATTAGGGTGCAGACATCTTTGATGCAGTCCCAGTCTTATTTTGCCTTTTTAAAAACATTTACTTCATTCTGTAGCTGAATGTCTCCTTTCCAAACAGTGAAGCTATACAGCAGCTACTTCTCCTAAATGTCAGCTGAATCTATACTAGTGGTGTTGCTCAAACTGCATTTTTAAAAATAATCTGCAAGCAGTTAATGTGCTTTTTAAATTCCCAGTGTTATGTAAAAAGGCACAATATTTTTAGCCTTACAAAATAGCAGTTGTCATCTCCTCACTCTCTCCCTTTGATATACTGGAGATGGGGGACTAGAGGCTCACAAAAACCGTAGATACTGACCCTTTTAAAAATAAGGAGTTTTTTTTCCTGCAATGTTGTTTTGGTGCTATGCAGATCTTAATAAAAATAATTAAGGTATGAAAATACCCAAAACCTTAAAATCAAGTCCAAACAAAGTACTGCTTATTTGAAGAGCTAGCGGTTCTGCCCTCACTGCCGAATTCTTATGCCTGAAATCACGATAGTGTGATGTATCCAGAAGCAAAACATCAACTTAAGCTGTTCACTCATGCGCTGACAGAATGGCCTTTGTATTTAAAAAACCTCCAGAATGTACCTCTGCAATATAACAGAGCACACAGCTGCTGTGAGTAGGCTCTGGCAAATCAACATTGACTCGAACTATTTTTGGAATCAAGTCAGGGCTGCTGCTGTTTCTGGAGGATGTGAGTACATCTACCTCCTCTGCTGGGCTGCACCTCGTAAGGGATACGGCGGGTTCCAAAGTGCTCGCCACTGTGCTTCTCTGGGGGTGACCTTCCCATTCCCACCTGTGTTTGCACAGTTTCTGAGGTCCCATGTTTTCACAACTGCTTTAATAAGAGCACTGGGGCCTTGCTTCTTTCTGTGTTCTCTACTGAAATCTGAGGAACGGGATCTCAGAAGAGGCTACCTTGCTGCCTTGTCCTACTGCCTTGCAACCTTTGACATCCTGATGGTGCCCTCAGGTGCTTCTGGCTTGAAGACATCCCCTGCCAGAAGCAGGCCAGGAAAGAAGAGCATCCTGTCCTCAAACCCGTTGTGACCGTAGCTGATCCTTGAAAGAAATGCCCTGGCTTCCTGGGGTTTGGGTCACCAATGCAATTCAAGAGGTGGCCATTAGAAACTCTGGGAATAATAATGTTTTGCTGTCGCACTGCACAGTACGTGGAGCTACATGTATCGGTACGGGGCTAAGGCAAAAGCCCCCCAGCCCATTACGGGAAGGACAGGAACCACCAGCCTAGGCAGCATGATGCCAGCACCTGGTGACCCTGGCACTTCCCACCATGTGAAGGGCTGCTGCTGCCTTGGAAGAAAGCAGCAGCCAGGGCAGAGCGCCCGCTGGCCCGGGCTGCCCAGGGCTGCCTCTGACGTCGGCTGGCTTTCGTGCCGGCTGGCCATTGTGCTGTTTTTTCCTTAAACCTGGCTGAGTTTGTTACTGGCCAGCAGCTGCAGCTGGGTACCCTTGCCATGAATCATGAGTGGTTTTAATCCCTGTGAGCACTTCATATCCATAGAATGATATCCACAGAGCACATCATAGAATGGTTTGGGTTGGAAGGGACCTTTAAAAGTCACCCCCATCCAACGCCCCCCTGCCGTGGACAGGGACATCTTTCATAGATCAGGTTGCTCAAAGCCCTGTCTGACCTGAAGGGCAGTGGCTTGTCCTTACACCCAGCATCTTTAATCTTCATCCAAGTGCATTCTGTCCATCTTTTTGGCAGAAAAGCAATTTTAAATGGAATCAAGACATACACACACACAGTATCCCGTATGTGCGTTTAGCTATCATGATGTTTCAAAAAGGTTCCCACTTCTCACAGTTTCGTGTGTAGCAGCCCATTCTTAACGTAGTGAGGTCCTGAAACATCAGGCTCAGCTCATGCAAGGGCATGTCTTCTGCATTTTGGGGGATCTTAGCTTTTCTGTGCTCTCACAGAAAGCTGCTCTCCCTTTCTGTCTCCCCAACACTAGTTTTAATCTGCAGTAGGTACAAGAACACTTATCATGCTTTCATATCTATTGCTTCTTCCTCAGTTTACTGTCAGCTGGGAGAAAGAGTTGAAACAACTGTACCCAAGAAGAATTCTGGCCTGCTGTTCCCCCAAATCACATAGGTAATTGCTGTGTTTAGGACAGGGGAACTCTTCAGGCACCAGCTATGTAACCTGAGATTCCGTTCCTCACTTGGATGCGCAGGGGCTTGGAGAACGATTCCCCAGTTGAAAGCAAACACCAATGGAGACTCTAGGGCTCTGGTATAACCTGGCAAGACAGCAAAGGAGACAGGATGCAGCATACCGTCGGCTTCTCATCAGGGCAGGCTGAAAGACAATGAATTCTGGGTCTAATAAGGGAGTCATTCCAGACTCAAAACCAAGCCAGGAGCCTGAGGATAGGGAACATGGAAGAGTCAAAAAGAGTCTACAGCTTGGTGTCCCTCTAACCTTGACCACAAGCTAAGATCATTAAGTAGAATTTAGGCTTTTGGCACCGAAGGGCTGATATCTATTTGCAGTGACAGCGAGTCTGAGGATAAAGAGACAATGAACAGCATCAACTAGACCAGACCTTCATCCGTATTCTTCAAATATTCCTCCCAGTACTGAACCATACCTCCACCCTTCTCTGTCCCATTCCTCAGCAAGACT